>NC_068994.1:42191715-42195238 GCF_001194135.2 Octopus bimaculoides | reverse complement strand
AGTGTACATATAATAAAACTTAGATATGTTTTGACCAAAGATTGGTCCAAGCTATGTCTGACTTAATAGCACCATCTGATAGGATTATCTAAATCCTTTTTAAGTCGAGTTTTGTGGTATCATGGTTCATTTGAGTAGGGAGTTCTTGTTCAGTGAGTTGTATCCAGGTATAGGTGCCTTATCTGGTATTCCTTGAAGAAATTTGTCTAGATTCCATTTAAAGGTGATGGGATCCTTTTCCTCTTTGATCTGTTTTTGGGACAATGTTATATAGGGTAGGGCCTGTTGAGGAAAAGAAATTGTGTTGCAATGTATTTATGTGTTGTGATCCTGAACTTTTTACCACACTGCCACGCCTGTGAGTAAAAGTTTTATCGTGGATCTAAAGTCAACCAAGAAGTTAAGTAAATCTAAATATCTCTGAACCCTCATAGCTTTCTCAATACGACAAACTAGAAAAATAAAAGCAGTAGGTTGGCATGAATGGTATGATTTATATTTGGTGGAAATATATGTTGGTAAAACAGAAACTTTAGATATTGTCAAAAGGGATATATAAATGCTCTTTTGGTAGAATTTTAGATCTGTGTTTTTAATAACGTTGATATTTCTCCATCTGGCAAATCTGTTCTGAACACAGCAAGGTTTTAAAACATACTTAGTAGACCCAACAAGAAAGATTGAGATATGCAGATGAAAAACTAATAGAAATTTTTTGTAAGTAATATAGCAGATTATCTTTTAGGAGAAAGTCTGCAGAAACTTTTCTTGTATATTTCTATAACACAAAAGCCAATTTTGTGATATAAAATTCTCCAGTAAGTACCTGAAGTACTTTGATAAAGCAGAAGAATTGCTTTTTGTCGAAGGGAATTTTCATCTAAAAATAAACAACTTATCCATTTTATCCTTAAATAAATCTGATATATCTTACATGTAATATGGGATATAATACCAACTAGCAGTTAGATATTCTCTAGTGTTTTTATTCATAATACACTTGGTTCACTCCCCCACCCCACCCACTATTCACCTCATGTCTACACACAAGTAGTATTATATTTATTTATTTATGATAGTAACAAAGGAAAAGAAAAAAAATGTATCGAAAGCTGAAATCTGTTGACATAAAAAAATATTATGTTCATAATTTATATTCTGCTGTGTATTTTTGACATTTCATATTCAAAAGATTTCAATTTTCAACTTGTAACAAACTTTGATTGTGTTATAAAAATATTGATTTCAAACATATGTAGAAGGTCTAAAATTTTGAGATGCTGATGAAGGTATAGCCATTAATATCAACCCTACAGTATTTGACTTATATTTTATTTAATCAACCTCAGAAAAATTAAAGGTGCAACCAGCCTTGGTAAGATTTGAAATCAGATTGTAAAAATTTGCAACTAAATACCACCATGCAATTTTACTTGATGCATTATACTTCATTCAATTGTGCCTAGTGGTTTGGATTTATCAGATCCTGTCACATGGTGATGATGATGATTATTATCATCGTCATCGTCATAATTATCATTTAACGTCCATTTTCCATGTTGGCTTGGGTTGGACAATTTGACAGGAGCTGAGCAGCTGAAGGGCTTCTTAGGCTCTATGTCTGTTTTGGTATAATTTCTATGACTGGATGCCCTTCCTAATGCCAACCACTTTACAGAGTGTATTGGGTGCGATTATACAGCACCGGCATGGGTGTTTTTTAGGTGGCACCAGCATCTATGAGTCCACAAGGTAAGGCATACTCAACTGGGGAGGGTTGCAGGGGATAAGCCTGTACGCAAGGGTAACCACACATGTACTTAGCTTGACTTGTCTTTTCAAGCACAGTAAACTACCAGGAGTCTCGGTCCCTTGTCATTCCCTCTGTGAGTCCCAACATATGAATTCTTTTAACAACAGAAATTTAATGAACTCTACGGGCCTTGGTAAATACATTTGGGAATTTAAATAAAAAAGAATAGAATACGAGTTAAAATGGGAAATAGCTTGCAAGGCTAAATCATAGAGGATAGGGAATAAATTCTGCTTATTATGTACTAACGAATTTAAAGAGATATTATTAGCTAATAAAAAATTGATTTAACTCCCACGATGAACGTAATATTAAATGCAAACATAAATTAAATTACTTATATAATTTTAGATAACTAATTTATTTATTTAAACTTAGGATTAGGTACCAGCTTATAGTTATGATCAGTATCGTAGAATACATGAAATTAGCTTTAGAATACACTTTAATCATCACAATATTATACAAAATTGTAACATATAATTACCTTTACTTTAAGTATTCAACGATAATATGAGTCCTTTCATACTTGGTATAGTTATTATTCTGCGTAAATCTGAGAGTTTTAAGTATTTTAGTATTATTAATCTTCAATAAGCTTTTTATTTTAGGTAGATTTTCTTTTTCGATATTTTCGTTATTATTTTAGTAATTATAACACGTATTTACCTCTGGTAATGGACGCCATGTTTATCACGTGACTTTTCAGTATTAATTTTCATAGCATTATTTACGTAATATAGAATTTTCGTATGTGTATAGGTATTACTCTGCGTTAATTTGCAAGTTTAAGTATTTTAGTATTTTTAATCCTCCAGAAACTTTTTATTTTAGGTAGATTTTATTTTTCGATATTTTCGTTATTATTTTAATAATTATAATATGCATGTACTTCTGGGTAATAGACGCCATATCACGTGACCTTTTAGTATAAATTCTATAGCACAGCCATTTTGTTTTAATTATACAGTGACCAGCCGGCACATAAGTCATGTTTTCTTATTTTAATTTTATAAACAATATCGACATCCGTCTTTTAGTAACTTTATACACTAACACATTTTTTTACTATTATCTACGTATTCCATAATGTTTTAACCTTGTTTACTATAATGTTTTTAGATTGTAACTCTTAATATTTATATTGATACCGTTAATGTGGGGATTAGTTTACAGATTTTGTCTCTTTATATATATTTTTATTTCTCATGTTTATGTTTATTCCTTGAATGATTTTTAGGTACTTTGGGAGTAAAATCATTTCCCCGTTCTAATGAACTCAGATAGAATTTGCTTATGATTTTATATAGTCCTATTTGACCCATGAAACGCACGTAGTCTATGTACTAGCACTAACTTTTTACATTTACACTTCCATACTGTATATTATCGTATTAATTTTTACTGTCCATTTTATAAATTTGACTTTAAAATTTTTAAAATTAATATTTCTATGATTTATTTATGTAATATGTTATTTAATTTGAACTTTTAGATTAAAATCTTTGATGTATTAAGATGGTATATGCCTCACAGCATGGATCTGGACGGGTTATGAGTTGACTGAGTTGTAGAGTGGTGGTTCGTCTCTAAATTAGTTATATACATATATATTATATATTAGGAAACCCGGTATAATATTATACCGATTTTTGCCTGTAAGGTTGGAATAAATTTTTCATTCCCTAATATTATTACTATAATACTTTT
>NC_068994.1:42161673-42191581 GCF_001194135.2 Octopus bimaculoides | reverse complement strand
ATATATATATATATATATATATATATATATATATATATATAATGTATGTATGTATGTGTATATAGACACATACGTGCGTGTGTGCATGCACACACATATGCATATGTACATGCATGTGTCTTCGTCTTTGTGTTTGTGAACATTACTTCCTTCAATGCTTCACAACTGGCATTGATTTGTCTATGGCCCTGTAACTTAGTGGTTCGACAAAAGAGACCAAAAGAATAAGTATCAGAGTCAGTTTGACTAAGCTAACAAGGCCATAGCTCAATGACTGAAACAAGTAAAAGATAAAAGATTTTATCATAGCATTGTGCATTAAATTTATGACAAAGACCTCAAGTTATAAATACAACCATTTCTCTATTTATTAATAAGAGCTAAATTATGTGATTTTGAATCTCTAAGACAATTTTTACCCCTACCTGCAAAATACATCAAACTGAAGATTACATATGAAAAATATTTTCATTATACAAAAATATTTTTTGAAATTATTTATGTCTGGTAGCCATGCTTTGGTAGTTTTATTGATATTTAAAAAATATTGATGGCAGCTAATCCTAAAGTATTTGAGAAGTCTGCAAGGATATAGGTGTGAATGTGTGTGTGTATGTGTGTGTGTGTGAAATACATGAACACATCCATAGACAGAGAAACACACAAACACACTCACACGTGAACACATGCACATGCACACACACACACACGCAGGTGGTTAAACTTGAAGAATTACATAAGACAAATTTCAGATATTTGAGAGCTGCAATACGTGAACATAAATTTATGCACTCATTTTTATTGCGGCATACACACATTTTTTTACAGTATGCTTATAAATACATTTAGGAACAACATGTATGCAATTTCTAAATTGCTAATTTGTACTAGTTTCAGTGATAATGAAGTATACTGTACATAGACACCAAATCTTTTCAAATTATTGAATGATGACTGTTTTAACTATATCATTAACATAATTAATATGACAAACAAAAGTGAAACTATAAGAAAGATGGAAAAGTGATGTTGTTTTCTCAAGCAAATATTTTGATGTCATACTACAAATTGTTTACTAGTCAATAAAAGTTGAGCTTGGAATCAACCAATCAGCAAAAAGAGTAAATAATCAAATATTAAGATGGATGTACACACATACTATGTGTGTATATGTTCTATCTGATAGCCCATGGAAGACATGATCTTTAGTGAGCTGCATATTCGGCATTGCATGCTTCACGAATTTCATAAGGGAAATAATGCAACATGTGTAAAAGTAAACATAAGAACTGAATATCCTGGCGGGGTGAATGTTCAGAAATACCAAACGTGGTTTCACAAATTTAGAAACAGTGATTTAATTTATTTATTTATTTTTTTTTTTTGAATGGATGTCAATCAGTAAGATTCTGCTGTGCCTTTGGTGGAATATAATAGATATTGATCACTTCGAATTATTAGAACAAGAAAAAAGTACCACAGAATGAACTTAATTGTCAAAAATTTGATTGCATCAACTCATTTTTTTTTTCTCTTTTTTCAAAAAATAACCTGCTCTAATTAATAGAAAAGGAGCCATCCTGCAACATAATAATGCAAGGCAGATTCAGCAAAAAAGCCTCGATAAGATAAATTCATAATGCTGGAAAAATATTTCTCCCTCCCCACTCACCAGACCTAACGCTATCAAATCTTCGTTTATTCAGTTCTCATGAATATTTTACTTGTGAAAAAATATACAAAGCCAGGAACAATATTGAAATGGAATGCCAAACATTAGTCTCACCTTAAGAATCTGATATTTTTGCCAAAGGAATCAGAATATTGGTTTCAAGGCAGAGAAAGTTATTGTTAGAGACAGTCATTATTTTGAGTGAATAAATGTATTTACAATATGTTTTATGTTGATTTGAACTCATTACCTGAAATGCACTATTTCATTTTGGTACCTCTAATAAAAAATAAAATAAAACATATTTCTAATTAACTACTGTATTCGTTGCCATATATGACACTTTTTCTGCCCAATAAATTTATTTAAAAAATCACTTCAGGTCCTATATACAAAGTTGGACCTCCCATAAGCTTCATGTACTTAAAACATTTTCCCTGAATACACACTACTGAAATTGTGTGGCATCTTTCATGCTATCAAATAAGTTATATTCATTTGACTTAGTAAATATCTGATCAAAACATGTAAGAAAATATGACAAGAAAATAAAAAGTGGGAAGAAAACTAATAAAATCAAAGACATTTTAATCAGATTCCACTTTACAAATTTACAGTATTATTATAATAATTTTATGACAAATAATGTTACAGTTATCAGACTATTAAAGCTGCTATTTAGTACTATTAGAGATTTTTGTCACTCTCCATTTTGATTGCAAGTCATTGAAAAATCTGACTAATATACTTGTCAGTTTTATCTTTGTCTGATGTTCATTTGTAAGGTTTTCATGATTCCTCAAGTTCTCAAACTTCATTACAGATAACAGTAATTCATAATTCACAGCAGTACATTGTGCTGAAATTCATATAAGTCACAAATTAGATTTCTTTGGTTCAGGATATTCTATTTCTGGATTTATTTTTTTCCACATTTCAATGACAGACTGAAATTTGTTGATCAGTGACAAACTTAGGTCCTCCTGTAATTTCATTAATTCTATTTCTACAGCATGTTTTCATAACTAGAGCATTACCTCATTTTCTGCTTGAGGACAGGATCTTTGCTTTACTTCAAGAAAAGTAATGATAGTTTCTAACAGATCTACAAATGTACTCAAAATGTTATTGGTCAACAGCTAGCCACTGTATAATGCATTAAAAAGAGATGTTACTAATTTTATTTTCAACTTTTAGTTCTTCAATAAAACTTCTGAAATTGTAGTGAGTCTCCTCATTCAGGTGAATATCTTTTATGTTATACTTGTTTCAGCCTTTGAACAGTGGCCATGCTGGGGCACCACTTTCAAGGGTATAGTCTGAAAAATCAAACCCAGTATTTTTTTTAAAGCCTGGTACTTTATTATATTGGTCACTTTTACCAAACTTCTAGGTTACAGGGCATGTAAACAAACCAGCACTAGTTGTCAGTAGGGGTAGCAGACAAACACGCACACACACACACACATGCAAATATTTAACCTGGTCATTGGATATGGCTGATCGGGGAGTTACCATTAGTTTTGCACTTTATAAACTCTTAGCAATATTGGCGACTTGAAAAACCTGCTGGCCGGAGGCACATAACCTCATTATTACTGTAAGAAAGAATGTGTGTGTGATGGGCTTTTTTCAGTTTCTGAGTACCAAAACTACTCAGGATTTTGGTCAACCTCAGGCTAATGTAGCAGACACTTGCCCAAGGTGCTGAATAATGGGACTGAACTGTGGTTACTAAACAAATTTCTCAACAGTACAACCATACCTTGCACCTATAAAAAAAAGATGAAATACTCAAAGTGTTTTATGATTTGCTTCATTGTGGCGTTTCAAGTTACTAACTTTGTATTCACTGTATAACACACAGCAGATAAGACAAAGGTTTAACTTTCTTTAACAATGAATGCAAAATCTTACATCAACTTCAGCTTTACATTTCTGTTCTTATCTTCATATATTTTCATTTCTTACAATCTAATGACACCATTTTTCTTCACAAAATTTTCACAGATGCTTGTAAACAAAATTTGTTTTTGAAGTGTACCACCACCACTACTATTACCACCATAACCACCACTACTACTATTACCACCATAACTACGACCATCACCACCAGGCTCATATGCGTACATTACAGTAATGCAGAGAACTTTCACATTTCACAATTTTATAACTTTTGATCTTTCTTATAAATCTTTTAAAGTCATTTCGCTATTATTTATTTCAATGTATATTTTCTTGTTTATTTTTTTACAAATGTTTAAAGTTATTTCAGTCATGTTTTCATTTTCATCTTTCTTTGAGATTTATAACGAGGAGAATGGGAGGGTTGTAACTAACTTGATACATACCATTTGCTTTGTGGGTGTTTTGGCTGCTATTTCTAACATATTTAATGACCGTGTAGTGGCTACGTCATTACCAATGTGGTTGCATGTAGTTGATAAGCTAAAGCAGATGTGTAAAAATGTAGAAATTGTTATAGTCAATAGTCAGATGTCCTCTGAGCAAAATTATTATGTGTGGTTTGTAATAATTAGAATCAACGCTAAGGCAAGGAGCTGGCAGAGCCATTAGCATGCTGGGAAAAATGCTTAATGGAATTTAATCCATCTTTATGTTCTGAGGTATAAGACTTGCCTCTTTTACTTTCAGAAATGATGAAATAAGTACCGGTTGAACACTGAGACTGATTTAATCAATTTAGTCCTTCCCTCAAATTTGTTGGCCTTGTGTCAAAAGCTCAAGTCAATAATTAGTATCAACCTTTTTGATTTCAACCCACTTGATACCATCTAGAGTTCTATGACACAAATTCCCTGTTTTAAAGTGATCTAAGTTAAAACCTTCCATCAAAATTTCATGTTAATTAATATTCCAGAAAGCAGCTAAATAATGGCAAAGTTATTTTAGTAAATACTTCATTATCTTCAGAATTAATTAAAACAGAACTGCATTTTAACAGAAATATAGTGACAGAAAAATTTACTATTTAAACCACAAGTTTTTCATCAACCTTAGGCTACAATCAAAACACAAGATAGAAGGAAAACTAATTTCTAAGATATCTGTAAATGCCTCACATCATCATTAAACCAACTCATTACTTACTTATCTCCTTTGTATTATGATATATACGATATTTTAGCATGTATAAGGAACCCTTTTTTGTCAAAAATTAGGTTAAAAAATATGGGGATTTCTTATACATGGATAGTATTATAATCCCTTTCAAAATCTTTTTTCCAAATTTTAAGCCACCAAAATTAGGGGATGTATTATACACCAGAGTTCCTTATAAATGTTAAAATTATGTATGTTCATTAAATTACATTGCAAATACAAAAACATCTTAACTTTAAAACTCCAAGCTGATTATAGTAACCATCTTCATCATTTAACATTCATATTCATTGCTGGCATGGGCTGAAATATTTGACAGGAACTGTTGAATTAGGGGACTGCATCAAGCTCTAATGACTGCTTTAGCATGATGTCTGTGACTAGATGCCCTTTTTAATGCCAACTACTTTACAGAGAATAATGAGTGCCTTTTTCTTCTTTTGTGGACCTGACACACTAGTAAGGTCACCAAGTAACTCACAAGATAAGCCTCTTCAATCATTTTTATTGAAAACCATTTAAAATTAGTTATGCTTTCCCAGTTTCACACACGATAAATTATATTTTTCATATATATATGAAATATATATTTATATATAATCTAGGCACAGGAGTGGCTGCATAGTAAGTAGCTTGCTTACGAACCACATGGTTCCGGGTTCAGTCCCACTGCGTGGCCCCTTGGACAAGTGTCTTCTACTATAGCCTCAGGCCGACCAGAACCATGTGAGTGGATTTGGTAGACAGAAATTGAAAGGAGCCCGTCATATGTGTGTTTGTCCCCACCACCATTGCTTGACAACCGATGCTTGTGTGTTTACATCCCTGTAACTTAACAAAAAGACCGATAGAATAAGTACAAGGCTTACAAAGAGAAAGTCCTGGAGTTGATTTGTTCGACTGAAGGTGGTGCTCCAGCATGGTCACAGTCAAATGACTGAAACAAATAAAAGAATAAATTTATATAGTCATTCACACACACACACACTTATATTTATATAACATATGTATATTATATATGCTTTTCTTTTCACTTATAATAAAAACAATTTAATATTAATCTGATGGATTGCTCTATACTTTTGTAACATACAAATTTATTATTCTTATACAAAAATGTTGTTGGCAGTAACTTCAAGGTTTCAGCCTGATGATGGCTAACCTGGCTAAAACTTTGAAGTCACTATCAATAACATTCTTGTTTAAGAGTAATACAGGGTGCGGCAGAAATACCTCCCACATTTTAAAAGTTAACAAAAGGAGAAAAAAACAACATTTATGAAAAATTAATTTTACTGTTGTTTAAACAAAGGATTACAGTTTTTGTTCATTAGGTAAATGAAAATATCATTGACATTTACATAAGTTCATTAGCAACACATAAGTGAAAGTTTAAAATGTAGGAGGTATTTCTGCCGCAATCTATCTCTCTCTCTCTCTCTCTCTCTATATATATATATATATATATATATATATATATACGTACATATATATGTATATAAAATAATCCCTTTTTCTTTCCTTATGAGTGCAGTGACCGATAATGTTCATACTTCCACCACTATCACCACCAAGATTTATTTTTAATTAGTTCTGTTGTCTTTTATTGCTTGGGTGAATTCGAATATTTGCCTATCAATTGTTAAAGCATATGTGTGTGCATGCATGTGTGCAGTTATTGCGACAAAAGTGCTCCAGGGGGACATGAACGCATCACCTCCAATTTACAAGACTGGGTGTATGCATACATAAATATATATATTTATACAAATACACACACACACACACACACACACACACATATATATATATATATATATATAAGAGAATATATATTGAATATGCTGTCATTGACTTTCTTACATGCTAGGCCACTGGTAGTAAAATTTTGTATAATTTTTGCTACCCTTTATATATACTCAAGTATATATATATATATATATATATATATATATATATATATAGTACAAACACACACATATATAAATTATGTGTGTGTGCGGGTGTATGTATATGCTCACGTATAATTTCGTTTCTTTTTACAGCAAGATGCCCTTCTTAATAATCAATCAACCATGCTGTGGGCGTGGCACTAACTTTCAACTCCACAGACCCAGGTAAGTACAATAAAGCATCTTGTCTAGAAGCGTAACTTATTGACAATAAAACAGTGAGGTTAATGGCGTTGCACTTAATGCAGGCAGCACAATAGCTTTGATAGATCAAGACTATACTTGTATGGAGTAGAGATAAACACTGAACAATGCTTAATTCAGTCAAACAAAAGGAGGGGCAGTTACTCAGACACTTACACTCATACATGTGTGCATATATAATCACATGTACACATATATATATATATATACTGACATCACCACTATTTTATCATAAACAACACTACTAGCAATTGTCAGCAACTATCATCACCACTCTTATACCCCCACCTGCATCGCCATCATGATCAACACCACCACTGTCACCATCACTGCTCTTGTCACCACCATCACAATCAACTCCACCACCACCACCACCATCTCCATTAATTTCACTATCACAATCATTTTCGTCACCACCACCACCGCCATCATCAATGCCACCATCATCATCATCAATATCACCACCGTCATTGCTACCACCATCATCATTATCAATGCCACCACCGTCATCATCAATGTCACCACCGTCATTGCTTCCACCATCATCATCATCAATGCCACCATCATCATCATCAATGTCACCATCGTCATCATCAATACCACCACTGTCATCATCAATGCCACCACAATCATCACTAGTGTCACCACCATCATAATCACTGCCACCACCGTCATCATCATCAGTGCCACCACCTTCACACCTCGTCTAACCACCACTATCACCACCATCACCACTGCTAACATCCCTACTGTAATTGCAATACCATTTGTATCCCTCCCTTACCATGACTATAACCCTTTGTCATCGTCATTGTCCTCATACCCTTGTCATGATTACTATCACTATGGCCATTAAAATCAACATTATCAACTCACCCAACATTATTATTGTGATCAATGTTTCATCATCACTGACATCATCAATAATAGTATCAATACGATCTTCACACTGTCAGCAATACCATCATCACCATCATCATAAACGTTGCTATCATAGCACTACCATCACCACCATCATCACTGACACCAACATCACCACCAGATCATCATCATCACCACTATGATATTCCCCATGATCATCGCTATCACCACCACTACCATCACCAAGATCATCATCAGCATCATCATCGTCATCATCATCGTCATCACCACTGCCATCGCCACCACCATCATCATCATCATTGTCGCCGTCATCGTCATCATCTTCGTAGTCGTCATCGTCATTATCACCATCACCATCACCAGCACCAACACCATCATCATTCACATTCCATCACCACCATCACCGTCACCACCATCATCGTCAGCATCACCACTGTCACCATTTTCGCCACCATCATTACAATCACCACTACCACCACCATCAATAGCATTGCCATCACATTCTCACCACCATCACTGTCACTGACACCATCATCACCGACATCACCATCGCCACCTTTATTAACATTGCCATCACACCATCATATGTTCTCTACCATCGCCACTACTACCACCACCACCACCATTGCCACCACCTTTCTCACCGCTGCCATCACCTCCATCATCACCCTCACTGTCTTCATTAACATTAATATTGCCGGCACATTTCGCTGCCATCGTCATCATCATTAACATTGGCAACACAAACATCTCCATCATCACTTTCTGTCATCACTTCTAACATAACTATTACTTTTCACAGCACCAATTCCTTCAACTCTGTGATCATGGCTACCTACTACCGTCATCGTCATCATCACCATCACCATCATCATCATCATCATCATCATTACTATCACCATTTCAACTATTATTGGCTTGGCTCGTTCTACCAGCATCACTTTTAACTCAACATCAACGTTAAATACAAACTCTTCTTCAGTAAAATAAATCAATTGATTTAGAGAAAATCCACCCCCTACTTTAAACGAAGGTACACAGAATGTAATTAACTCATCACAGATGAGTATGTCGAAAACTTTAGCATCACTATGAAAACTTGATAAATATCTCTAGAATTCTATTATCTATCTACAGGGGGAAGTACTTCAGTAAAGTGCATTTCTAAAATATTGATTACTTTTCAATATTAATATATAACAGATCAGATCATTTAGCCCGTAGCGGAGATAATGAAATATTCGACGCTATAAAACCAATGTTGACATATTCACTTGATCCCCAGTAAAAGGTTTTCTGCTATTAATTTACTTCATTGTATCTGGTTTTGATGTTCATCTTGCTGTTGATGGTTACTTTATCAGATAGTTCATTAAAAAGGGAGAAAAAACCATAAATATTTGCTTGAGACAGGTCGGGTCGGTCTTAAAGGACAGAGTTACTATTGCTTGTATCAGATTTTGCATTCAGTTTCTGAAGTATGACACACATCACCTCAAACAAAATTTTAATTCCGAAGGAGAGAAAGAGGACCCCTTTGTTGTATGCCGAGTAGCTGATTTGTAAAAGTCTTAACTGATCAGTAGTTGGCAGTTTGCATTCCAGACATCATTCTTGTTGTTGTTGTCGTGGTTATTTAGCCTCAGGTCATTTCTGATTGATCAGTAGTATGAACAAAGGTCTTCTAGCCATAGCTATCCAATCTGTACACACATCTAGGACTACGTAGTCCAATATATCCGTACTTATTTAAAATGGTAGGGTGCGATTTAAGGGAGATTTAGCTGCTATTTGTAACAAGTTCAGTGGTCAGTTAAATGCTCCTTTTGTATTTTCTTGCATGGTTCTATGATTAGGAAGAAAATGTTTATATTTACTCACGCATCGCAAGAACAATTATTATTATTATTACTATTATTATTATTATTACTATTATTATTATTATTACTATTATTATTATTATTATTATATAAAGGCATCAAGCTGGCAGAATCGTTAGCATGCCGGGTGAAATGCTTAGTGGTATTTTGTCAGTCATTACTTTCTAAGTTCAAATTTTACTGAGGTTGACTTTGCCTTTCATCCTCTTGAGGTCGATAAATTAAGTACCAGTTGTGCACTGAGGTCAATCTAATCGACTGGCTCCCTACCCAAAAATTTCAGGCCTTGTGCCTATAGTAGAAAGGATTATTACTATTATTTTTTTTTTTTTTTGCTTTATTATTATTATTATTATTACTTGTACTTATTTTACAACATCTCAATGCATTGATATAAACACTGAAACTAAAATGGAAATTTATCTGGAGAGAATGAGTGTCTTTAATATATTTTCAGATCCGTCTACATTGAAAAAGTGATGTAAAGTGGATGAGGTTATTGAAAAGTAGAAATGCTGACTTGATTGACAACATGGCAGAGCAATAAGTGTAAACTGAATAATATTCGAGTGTTTAATTAATGGGTTGCCTGAAACCATTTTAATAGAATTGTTCTGCTCAAGCAACAATAACAATATGTGTATAATCATGAGCCGAAGAGAGAGCCTCTATAAAATCATTCAAGAGAAATAATAATCGAAAATACTTCAAATCACACCCTACTGTCTTTAACCTTCTTGCATTTAAACCAGCCATACCCAACCCAAATACATTACCTGTTTTACGATCAAACTAACCAGATCCAGCTCCTTACACCCACCCTACATTGTCATTCGGAAAAATAACAATCCTATCATTGAAATCTTGAAGCTATGAAATAATGCATAGTTGATTCAAGACAATTTACTCTTTTACTCTTTTACTTGTTTCAGTCATTTGACTGCGGCCATGCTGGAGCACCGCCTTTAGTATAGCAAATCGACCCCGGGACTTATTCTTTGTAAGCCTAGTACTTATTCTATCGGTCTCTTTTGCCAAACCGCTAAGTTACTGGGACGTAAACACACCGGCATCGGTTATCAAGCAATGTTGGGGGAACAAACACAGACACACAAACATACACACACACACACACATATATATATACATATATACGATGGGCTTCTTTCAGTTTCCATCTACCAAATCCACTCACAAGGCTTTGGTCGGCCCAAGGCTATAGTAGAAGACACTTGCCCAAGGTGCCACGGAGTGAGACTGAACCCAGAACCATGTGGTTGGTAAGCAAGCTACTTACCACACAGCCACTCCTACGCCTATACATCACATTTGACACAATAATTTGAATGTTAAAATGTTGAATAAGGGAACACATTGGAAAACGTAGTCCAAGATACACAAAGCTAGAAAAAGAAGGGATAGTCATAGATGAAATGCCTTTTACCATCAATCAACTCAAACAGAGCTGATGAAGTGTATGGCCATGTTTGTTTTATTTTTAACTGCCATAAATTTGTGTAAAGTATGATCCTGTGATAGGTGTGTAATAGAGGCATATAAACAGGCTCTAATGTTATGCACACACAGTAACACTTAACAATAAAGGATTTCTGCCTTGCTCGCTACTGACAACACTAGAGAAAACTTAATCACCATTTTAGAATTAATCTAGAAGCTACTAACAAAAGCTTGATATATGAGGAAGTCAAAGATCTTTGGAAGTGAACATGACCGAATTTAATGTATTAAGAGTGTGAAATTTCAATTCCAAATAATGTATATAAGACAGAAGCTATTGCATTGGAAGAGCATGAAATAGAAACAAACAATGTGTAAAGGTATCTCATTATGTGTTATGTGTAAAAGCACCCCATAATATGCAATGTATAATGGTTGCCCATTAGAGTGAAGCTATATTTCAAATGTTCAACAAACATTTGGACCACAGAGAAACTTTAGGAAGAAGATCTTGGATTATTCAGATGATAGGTGCTGGCATGGTTGTGTGATTAAGAAGCTCGTTTTGTAATGACATGGTTTCAGGTTCAGTCTCACTGTCAAATGCTTTAATCGTCTTCTGCTATAACCCTCGGTCAACCAATGTCATGTGAGTGAATTTGGTTCAGGAAAACTGTGTCAAAGCCTGTTGTATATTTATATGTGTGTGTGTGTGTGTGTGTAAGATACCAAAAAAAGGTTGAAAATACATTAAATTTTTATCCCTTCATACACACACATATACATATAAATCTTATATATAAATGGCAATTTTTGTCTATCTGTTAACATTTCACTGCCTAGGTGAGTGAAACAATATTCACCAAACTTTGCATACATGTTACACTAACATTCAGTTCAATAAAAATCTATAACGTGTCCCTTAGGGAAATTGGGCAAATTATATGATAAAACGAGAAGGGTGCAAAAAGTATTAGTCTGAGGGAAATGTAGTAGCAGAGTGAGTGTGATTGATATCAGGGAAGAAGAGTACAGCATTCTGTAAGCAACAAATAGGGAGTGGCAATCGGATAGTAACGTTAATACAGCTGTCATATGCACATGATGCTGTATACATACCTTTGTAAATACATAGATACATGCATAGACACACACATACACACTGACACACAACTAACTTTTAAAATGCCAATGAAGGGAGAGAAAGGTGGGTGTGAGGAATAAGTAGTTTTAAGGAGAGAGGGGTAGGTGGCTTTTCTACACACATACATATATACACATATATACATATATATATGTCTACTATACACCATTTTCAACTCGTTACTGCCTGCATGTACATTTTTAAATGTGTGTGTGTGTGTGAAACGTCCTATAGCTGTCTGTTTCTCTACTTTTGTAGGGTCTTCCCTGGTGCTGTTCTATACTGTGAAATTTTAAAATTACGTCAAAATTTTCAAATTTGGTATATTGAAATAATTTTCCATGTTAAATCCGATTTTGTTATTTATTTGTTCCAGAAAAAATTGCAGAAAAATGTTACTGAGATTTAAAAGTTTAATCAATTTTTACCTCATCAGAAAACAGTATTTGGAAGCTGCCATTTTCTTCATGATAGCTGAAAATGAAAGCAAAATCAATCTGAGGAGGAATTTTTATTAAACAAAAAGCAAAGCATTATTATGATGGCCAAAATTGTAACAACTGAAGTTTTAATAACTCTTAATGAATAAAGTCATGTGAAACTGTCAAACAGACATGTAAATAATTTAAAAAGGAAAAAAATCCTAAACGGAGCTTTTTGCGAAAAATTGCACAAATATGTCCTGATCAAGAGGCCTATCTGTTGGAGAAGGCATGTTCTGACATGGAATAAACAAAACTTTATATAAGACATTCTATTGTAAAAAAAATTGTGTGGCAACGACAGGCTATTCAGCTAGTACATACATATATATATATATGTATGTATATATATATATATATATATATATATATATATATATATATATATACACACACATATACATAGCTAGATAGATAGATAGATATTATTTATTTCAATTAAACTTGATTAATTTTTGTAACATAAGAAGTAAATACTTTCATTCTTTGTAAATAAATATATGAAAATAAAAATATAGAAATATGTTTATACATAGCAAATGTTTTCATATTATTGCTTATTGAAAATATATTGATGTATGTATTTCCAAGGTAAGTTTGGCATACATGACATGAGTAAAAGGGAAGATGGCAAAGAAGTCTTTTGTGTGGAATAAGTTTTGGTGTCTATATTTTTGTAAGTGTGTTGTAGTAGAGGTTTCGTATTAAACGAAAAAATCATATTTAACTGACCGGTTTGTGCTGTTATTCAGCTCATCAAAATTTTGAGCATATGTATATGTGTATGTCTTTTTGTTTATGTTTATCCCCATCCCTCTGCTTGATATCTATTATTGATTTGTTTATGTCCCCATAACTTAACGATCAAGAAAAGACGCCAATAGAATAAATACCAAATTTAAAAAAATAAAGTATATGATGTGATACATTTTTACGATAGCAGTTTTGACTATGGACACATTTGAGTCATCTGAAGCATTAACTAATAAATACAAGTAATTGAATATGCTCATTAGAAAACTTAAAGCATATACATTTTTCATCATCATCATCATCTTCGTCATTTAACAACTATTTTTGAATATCAACATAATTTTAATGTTCTCCATACTTGCATGGGTTTGGATAAAGTATATTTGTGGCAGATCTTCTATAGACAGATGCTCTTCCTGTCACTGACCTTTAATTGTTCCCAAGCAAGGTGGCATTTCCTTCTCATAGTAAAACATGATTTCACTGAGTACTTGAAATAAATGGCACTGCTTGTATGACACTGACTCTCATTTTCAACTGTCGAGTCTTGTCAAGACAAAGGGACAAACATACACACACATACATATAGCATATGTTATGTTCTTCCTGTCCCATTCTTAAGCTAATCATTTTCCCTTTGCTAACTTCTAAAAATATTTCTAGCCTGACTTTTATTACACTGTAATGGTTCTTATGTTTGTATTAAACTGGTTGCTCCTTGTATACAGGGCATGTATATTTTATTCGTTCATATCAGCTTTAGAATCAAAATGGTTTCTTCACCATTTTTCACCTATTTCACTCAGATAGATCCTCCTAGCCATTCGATGTTTAAAATATCATTCATCATCATCATCATCATCATCATCACCACCATCATCTTCACCGTCGTTGTTGTCATCATCATCATCATTTAAAATCCACCTTCCATGCTGACATGGGTTGGTCATTATATTTTTATAACTGAATATGATAAGGAACTGTATAAAAAAAATATCATCAAAATATTTTGCGTATTACAGAAGTATCTGAAATTTATTGCAGATAAGTTTTAACAACAAAATCTTATATGGACCTCACTCAATTCTAGTTGAGAACTGCTGCTTTAGATGGTGACTTCATGATGCAGTTAAGAGTTATTTAATTTTCCTATCCTAGCTCAATTCACCAAACCATCAATCTATTGTTTTGATGCTGCAGCTTATGACTGCGATGACTTGAGTACTTATGTCTATTATCTTATTTCTGATAATGAGTTTGGTTTTAATAGATGTCTATCTCTTCTATAGTACATTTTTGCTAATTTTTATTTTCCCTTTCTGTGTTTTATATCAGTTTTATCAACAGCTAAATACTTGTATAGGTAGTTCTTTCTAATATCATGATATCAGTGTCTTAATCAAATTTAATGTTCACAGTTTTAAAACATTGTTTCTTCTGAGAGTAAATTCAGCTCATTTGTCTATGTCTACACCATTTTTGACACCACAAAGGAATTCATGTACAGCTTTTTAGTAGCTTCTTGAATTATCTTTATTATTGTTACTATTACTATAGTGTGCCTGTAGCAGAAAGATTAATATCATTGTTATGTTTGTTGCTGTTACTATTGTTACTTTTGTTGTTGTTGTTATTATTGTTATTATTATAGTTATTATTATTGTTATTAAGCTAGAACTTGCTAATTTAATTAGCAGGAATGTTATCTTGAGGTTTGGTGACAACAACCCTCCTCAAATCTCAAGAACATTAAGATTCTTGCAGAATATAGGTTTGTACTTTTCTGCAGGTCAACAATGCAAGTCTCAAGTCCACTATCTTTCACTCCCTTTGGTAGCATTTTGGTATCGATTACCACATGAATAATTGCTGTCCACAGGCTCTTCAGCTCTCTGATTAGAACCTGGTATTTCTCAATTTTAAAAATTTCTTCGGTTTCTTCTTTGTTATCAAAGAAAGTTACAAAGTCTATGATCTTATACTTTATTCTGCTCTCTATTATCATATCTGGTTTTCTTTCTTCAATAGTATGGGGAAGGCCCCTAAGATTATATAATTCTCATTCTCTGTCACAGTCTCTGGTTCATGTTCATGCCACTTTCCTGTTATTTCAAGGGCACACACTCTGCTCACATTCTAATGTACTCGTTTATCTACATTGTCATGTCTACACTTATACTCTTTACATGCTAACTCACTGCACTCACTCAAGAAATGATTGATACTTTCATTTTACTGCAGATTCTACAGTTTCTGTCTGAGATTTTATCAGATTTATCCCAATAGCTTGTTCATGAATGGCTATACTTAGTGCTTCAATCTCTTGTTTTAGGTTTCTAGCTTTTTTTTACAATTAAACCTTGAGAGAGGCATTATGCCGGTAATAAACACACGCACTGGTTCAGTCCTTTATTAATTTATATAGTTTTTTGTTAAATTATTTCATTGCACTCTTGCAATCTCTTCCTTCAGTAACTTGTCTCTCCACTTCCATTTATTTTGAATTTTGAATTTGTTTTTTTTTTACATCTTTGGCTTATTGCTTGAATTGGTCATGTATGACTACTACTACTACTACTGCTACTGCTGCTGCCACTACTACTACTACTACTACTACTACTACTACTACTACTACTACTACTACTACTACCACCACCACCAGCATCATAGTGATCATCATTATTGTTATTGTTAGGGTGGTAGAGTAGTTGAATCATTAATGCATTAGAAATATGTATTTTGGCATTTATTTCCTCTCTTTATAATCTGAGTTCAACTCTGTCTTTCATCTCTTGAGCATTGATGAAATAAAGTATACTGGAATCGATGGAATCGATTCCAGTAATGCCTTCCCTCAAAATTGCTGGCCTCATGTCTAAATGGCAAATAAATAATTGCTAGTCTTGCACCTTAATCAGAATTCACTATTATTGTTATTAGGCTTCAGTACAACACTTTTAATTGCATTCTTTTACTTGCAAGCACAGTTCTATGTGCCTTGGGTACATATAGTGTTTAGTTTGGTTCAATTTTAGTTCTGTAATTTTTACTATAATGAAAGTTTTTTACAGGGTATGTGTTCAGTTCTTATTAATTCTCTTTTCTATATGCTATGTTTCCTTAAAATCCCAAGGTCCTGCATTTGCATTCAAGTCCTTTAATTATTTCAGGACACTGTTTTTGTCTTCAGTTTCTATATTCCAGTTACTTCTTTTTCCAGATCTTTATATATTAAAATTTCTCCATTTTATTTAAAAATACCTTGTCATCTTTGGGAACTGATATATTAAGAGAGAATTCTCTTTCTGCTGATCTTTGACAACAATATCTTGGTGATTGGCCTTGATTTCCCTGTTTGTGTGGAGATTGACATATTTCCAAGTATGCCCACTTTGTCATTCTCTAAGATTCTTGTATATGCTAACGCCTCCTCTTTTCTGTTAGTATTTCATGCATCTGGTATAACTTTCATTGTATTTAAACCCCATTTCTGTCACTGCTGTTACTGTATTATTTCTTGGTTAAGAGTTAGCTCCAGAGACAATGAAGATAATTGTTTCTTCTACATCACCATATATTCTGTACCTACTCAACATGTATGTTGCTTCATTATATCCTTCTCGTTATTCCTGGCAGCAACACTTTCATTCAGTGCTGTAATGAAGAACCCTTCAGTCTTAGCCGTGAATTCTGTGTTATTCAGCTGACACTACAATTTTTCTTCATCTATTTCCCTCTTGGTACAGAAGCTTTAGTAATGTTCCATGCTTTTGCTTTGGCAGGGCATTCAGAAATCCTTTTTTTTTTTTAGCTTACTTTTTAACTTTATCGCAATTTCTGTTATCATTTCTCTTTGATCCTCATAAATGTCTGTCATTTAAGTCTTTGTTTCATATTTACTGGCTTCCTTCATGACAAAAATACAGTTTGTATTTTTTTCTTGTCTTGTTCATGTTTTATTATTATTTACTAGCAACTATTTATAAGTTACTACTTTTGTAACTAATGACTGTATTATTAGTTTTCCATTTTCCTTCAGTAGAAATTTTAGTTGTCTTAAAATGAATATTTTATGATAATCATCTCATTACACATACTTTATCTCTCAGTATTCCCGATAAATATAATCTTGCAATGCTACATTCTGGGCAGTGTATTCTAAACGAAGTTGCAGAAAATGAGCATATATAAGATAACAATAAATTATATATCAAAGTTCTCTTTTATTTTCTACATACCACTGCAAGCATAAAGCTGTACCTACATAAATGGTATAAGACAAAGTCAAGAAACAGAATGCCATCATGCTCAAAAATTTATAATTAAATGGTTGAACGGTTTGTAATTAATACAGGGAATATAAAACAATTTAAATTACATCCTAAAGAAATCAGACCTCACTCGGTGACAGCTTCTCACATCCCTGTGAGTAAGTTGTCATTATTTGTACTCCATAAGGCAGTGAGCTGGCAAAATCATTAGCACACTGGGAGAAATATTTAACAGCATTTCATCTGTCCTTATGTCCTGAGTTCAAATTTCGCCGAGGTCGACTTTGTTTTTATCCTTTCAGGAGCATTGATTAAATAAGTACCAGTTATGCACTGGAGTCGATGTAATTGACTTGCTCCTCCCCCAAATTTCAGGCTTTGTGCCTATAGTAGGGATAATTTGTATTCCTTGTATTCACAATGGTGGTTTGGTAGAACCAGTTGAACATCAGACACAATGCCATTTCGTATTTCTTTCAGATTTTTACATTTTGGTTTCGAATCATATCAAGATCAACTTTGCGTTTATCCTTCTAGGCCAATGGTTTTTAACCAGGATTCATATGGCCCCTGGGGGTCCACACAAGCAAAATGGTAAATTTGGGACATGCAGTAGTTATATCAAGGGTCAATGAAAAATTTTTGCTTTAGATGTATTTATTGCAAGAAACAGCTAGGTTTCTTTCTCTAATGTTTTATTTACATAGCTCAACCTACTCAAGTGAACGTGCAACAAACAAAATGAGAATTTTGAAAGAAATATCTATAAAACTAATTTCTAAACACCAAGAGGCTATGGATGTCTATCAGAGTAAAATAGTAAACAAAGAGTTCCATTGATAAAATATGGTTGAGAACCACTGTTCCACACAGTTGTCGGGCTTCCAAGCTTATAGAAACTAAAACATAAGGTGGCGACCTGGCAGAAACGTTAGCATGCCGGGCAAAATGCTTAAAAATTTATCGGGGTCGATAAATTAAGTACCACTTACGCACTGGGGTCGATGTAATCGACTTAATCCCTTTGTCTGTCCTTGTTTGTCCCCTCTATGTTTAGCCCCTTGTGGGCAATAAAGAAACAAGAAACTAAAACAGCAAGCCCAAAAGTACTTCTCTCTTAGAAGTATCATTCAGAACAAACTGCTTCACTTTGCCCTCACTAATTAGCTATGATATTATTTCTTGGCTCAACAAAATAAGACACCAGTCAAGAACTTGATATAATCAACTAACCATTTCCTACTCAAAATTGTGGGCCTTCGGCCATAATTAGGAATCATTATGTAAATTCATTTGTTTTGTGTAAAATTGTTTAGTTATCGTAAAATAATGTATTATGCTTAACTCAGCACCACAAACATGACTACTGTCTCCAATAACAACTAACGCTCCAAAATAGTCAATACAGGGACCTATATGCGATCACTGTGCTGGCAAGAAATAGTAGCCAAATTTTTCTCAAATGCACATTTTATCATCTTTAAAAAGGAAGGATACATTGAATAGAGGAATTCTTGACCAGAAATGACTTGCAAGTTAAACAATGACAATTGCCGCAACACCAACAACAGCAAAACCACAACTGTCCACCACCACCACCACCACCAATACCACTAAGAACAATAACAATAACAATAACATCAACAACTGCAAAAATAGCAGTAACAATCAATAACTAATGAGATGCAGACTCAACATGGGTAACTACCATACTAGAAATAACAGCCAAGTCTTTCGCATATCAAACCCTAGCTTAATGAACATGCAACAATATAATGGATATTGTAATGCAGGGTACCCTTGAAAAAAACTGCCCTTGATCGTATAGAGCGCTTGATCAGGGTTGTCCAGAAAATAAACAACACTGTTGCTACTATTGTTATTACCACCATAACTAAAACATCTACCACTACTATTGGTAAGAACTATAATAATCACCAACATAACAACCATCTTCTTTATCATCCCCGCCACCACCATCACCATCAACAACAACACTAATGACAACAGCATCACCAACAATACAACGTTCTTCTTGCCAGCATCTTCCTCGTCATTGCTTTTGTCCATTATCGTTACTTCCACAGCTGATGCCATCGTTATCACCACAACCACCACCACCACCATCAGCATCAGCATTGAAGTCACCATTATCATTATTTTTGTGACCATCATCATCACTGGCATCATCACCATTGTCATCTCTCCTATCATCATCATCATCATCATTACCATTAACATGATCGTCATTTCCATCATCATTGCCAACTCCACCATCATCACCGTCATGGTCGTTGTCATCATCATCATGGTCGTAATCATCGTCATCATCAGCTGCAGCAACATCATTGTCATTGATGCTGTGATCATGGTTCCCATCATCATCCTCCTCATCATCATCATTACCATTATCACAGTCATCATTTCCATCATCATCGCCGTCATCATCGTTGTCATCATCATCATCATCATCATCATCATCACCACCATCACGATTGCTATCATCATCATGCTAATCATCATTATCATCGCCATCAGCAACCTTTCAATGCCTTTCTTGATATCTTTATGACCATGTTTATTTTTTTACTGTTGGCATTGGATTGAAATCCCTTCTCCCCCACCATCCACTTATGCAGTTGTAAACCCCCCCACCACCACCACCTTTCTTCCTCCTATCTGACCAACATGTTTCAGCCTTAGTCATTGTCTATTAACATGAGTAGACAGATGGCTGCGAACAAATATACAAGCGTTACGTTAATTATGTCTACCATATGCATACCTTCACGATTATCTATGTGTGTGCATAGATGTATGGAGCGTTTGTGTGGTTAAAATATTGAAATAAAGGGAGTTAAGTACACACACTTAATGTGTGCATATTTGTGTTTACACATAGATACACACACACATGCATATATATTATCCATGTATGTTTAGTTAATAATTGATTTTTATCTACGCATGTGTTCCAGTATATAAGCACACACACACATATATATATATATATATATATATACACACACACACATATATATATATAGATATATATATATATATATACCCAAAGAGTATATATATATATATTGAAGATATATACATATCTATCTATCTATATATATATTTATATATATGCACACACATACATACATACATATATATTCATATACCCTCCCATATATATATATATATATATATATATATATATACACACACACACACACACACACACACACACATATATATACACACACTCTGCCATAGAGTATGAGAGAGAAGCATGTGAAAGACATGTTATCGAATATGAAGATGGTGACTTGAAGAAGGAAAATGGTGATATAAAGACAAAAACAGAAAGAGTTGAAACGTACATACACATATATGTGTGTGTGTATGGTTATATATATATATATATATATATATATATATGTGTGTGTGTGTGTGTGTGTGTATACATTTATTTTATATGTATATTTATATCTATATACATATATACATCTAAATATATATGCATATATGCACGGATACTTGCATAGAGATATAACTACACGCATAAATAAACAAATAGATAGATTGATAGATCTTGCTGTGTAAAATGTAGTAATGGTAATTGTGGTAGGTGGTGGTGGTGGTGGTGTTGACAGCGGTGGTGCGGTGTTCGAAACAGCAGCAACGGTGATGGTTATGATGGTGATGGTGGTGATGGTGGTGAGTGAAGAAACTTGATTAGAAGGAAGGCAATGATTGTTTTTATGAGTCAATGTAATGTTGTCTTAAATTTTAATTTTCTTTTCTGCTTAATGATTAGGAAAAGTTAATGGAATGTAAAAGCTTTGCTTATACAGTCGTAGATTTTCGGGGATATCACGTTCATCTAGAGATATAAAATTGCAGAAAATTTGGCAGAGCAAATCTAACTCATGTTTTCTACTTGTTTATATTTTAATTGGCTTTTGGAAAAGCTAATTTAGATTGTTTCTGATTGTGTTTCAATTGATATTCTAGAGATGGTTACACATTCACATATGTTTCTATGTATTCAGCTAACAATGGCTAGCTGCTGCTCTAAGATTGCTTATAGATAGAATGGCAAAATGCACATGTGTAAGCATGTACATACATGCATATATATGTGTATGTATGTGTGTGTATCTGTGTGTGAATGTATATACATATATGTATATATATATATACATTCATACATATGTCTGTTATATAGTTTACATTGCTATGTATAAATATATGCAAGTTTATTTGGGCATGTGTGTGGGTTTGTTTGTTAATATAATTTATATAGCCTTGTTTTATATATTCTTATCCATTTTTAATTTCATATTATCATTATATATAAACGCAAGTAATATAAATATGTAATTACATCTATCTATCTATCTATCTATCTATCTATCTATCTATCTATCTATCTGCGTTTGTATGTATGCATGTGTGTTTATATTTATATGTCTTATACTATGGTTTGTATGTGTATTTGTATGTATAATATATGGTAAACAAATATCATAGGTTCTCTAAAATAAAAACACAGCGTCCCGTAGGTCGTGCAGTTTTACATATGTAATTTATGAATGTAATCCTGAAATGTCTATGGGGCACATGATATTACCACATAGTTAAATTTTATTTATCCTCCAGCAATGTCAGTCAGGTCTTCATCAATATAGTCTTTTTATGATATGTATATCTTCAATATAGTATTTCTAATAGCAGTGTGTTTACGGAGTACATTTTGCAGCCATGTGGCTCCAAGTTCAATCCCAAGTGCATGCTGATATATTGGTTAAATATCACTGTTCTACTTTATCATCAGGTTTATCAATGTTTCATGAGTGAAATTTGGTAGGGAGAAATTGCATAGAAATCTTATGAATACGTGTGTGTGAGTATGTGTGCCTCTGTGTGTGTGTGTGTGTGTGTGTGTGTGTGTGTGTGTGTGTGTGTGTGTGTGTGTGTGTGTCTGTATTTATATTTACTGGTGTAAACATAAACTAGTCTCAAGCTTTAGAGCAGGGAAGGAAGACTTGTTTTAAAAGTTACAATAATATTTCACAGCAACCACTACACCAAATGATATGAAACATAATGCAAAACAAAGAATACCTTATTTACAATGGATGGACACTTTGCAAACATTGTTCATTTTGTAATTAAATGTGAATGTTTTTAACCTATTTTTGAATTACGAAACCTGTAAATGTGCAATGAGAGAGTTTCAATTGTTACAACAATTTTGCAAGTTTTGCCTCCCCACCCTGTCCATTAATCCACATCAAAACAATAATTTAGCAATCCATGAAAATAAGTTCCAAACTGAAATAAATACTAGATTCAGTATGATCTACAACAGATCTTTTGTGCAGTGCTCCAGCATGGCCATAATCAAATGAGTGAAATGAGTAAAAGAATAAAAGAATGCTAATCTTGCTTCAGTTATTCCAATGTATGTCTGTTTTTAATGGCACACACTCACTTGCTCCCTCTTATGGACTTTCAGAGTAACGCTGTACAGTAGAGATAAAATTCTGGAGGCTTTGTCTTGCCTTTGACAGTATTTTCGGTTGTTGCTTATAGCATCTTTGCTTCTCACATTATTAAGGCTCTTGATAGAAGCATGAATAACAATCATAGTGTTTGCTTAACCATACCTAAGCATGAGAGTGTGTGCGTGCATAATTAATATATTTGCAATATATATTTAGTATTTCAGTTTCTGTATTCTCCATATAGGCATCTAACCATACATAACAATTTTCACAAAATAATTCTATTTAATACATTATTCTGTTATCCCTTAAAAACATTTCAGATTATACTTTTTCTGAGGAGGTGATATAATACTGAAACATATCTAGTATTGTCACCATGTTTACCGATGATCAAATTACTCACCACTTTAAGTCTTCGGATTTTAAGCAATTCAAATTTTGGAGTTATCTTCCTTGCTTTCTTTGATAAAAACTATCATTAATGCTAATTACTTTTCCTCATGTCAAAAATTTAATTTCAATTAGTTAAAAGTTATTTTCAATTCACTACACTTTCTATGTTAGCAGACACTTAACTACCTGTTCTTAATGGAGTACTGTCAGTTTGGTCATTTTTATGGGTTTTTTGTTTCCATACTGGCATGGGTTAGATAAGTGAACCCCAAGACTATCAGAACAGCCGTGAATGACGACTTGGGCCTCACACACACACACACACGTATATATATATATATATATATATATATATATATATATATATATATATATATATAGACACATATACACACACACACATATATATATATATATATAGACACATATATACACACATATATATATATATCATCATCATCAACATTTAATGCCCGTCTTCTATGCTGGCCAGGTAGAAGACTACACCAGACGTCTGTGAAGGGTTATGCAAGGGTAAAAAGGTTGAGAAACACTGGGTGGTGTGTTGTGTTCTTGAGCAAAATGCTTCATCTCACATTGCTCTGTGATCACTTCGACACCTGAAGTGTGGTACACCATCCACCTGTTCAAGCCATGTTGATTTGATGGATGGAGTGAATAAATATACAACATATACATTTGATCTCAATAAACAAATCCTTTGTACAGATTGTTTGGCAAAAACTGAATGCCCACACATCATATATATATATATATATATATATATATATATATATATGAGACTCCCTTCGGTCATGACTGACCATGGGATTGCATCTAGAAAGTTCCTCTCTGAGGCACGAGTCCAGGCAAGGTTGTTTATGGAAGACCAGCAGTCGCCCATGCATACTGGCCTCCCCTCTCCTTGCCACCAGTGTTATCCAAGGGAAAGGCAAAGGTCGATACAGCTTGGAACCAGTGACATCACAACTCATTTCTACAGCTGAGTGAACTGGGCCAGCATGTAATAAAGTGTCTTGCTCAAGAGCACAACACGCAGCCTGGTCTGGGATTCGAGCTCACACCCTCACGATCGTAAGCTCAACGATCTAACCACTGAGCCATGTGCCTTTGAATATATATAAATATATAATGGGCTTCTTTCACTTTCCATCCACCAAATCTACTCATGAGACTTTGGAGGATTTGGGACCATAGTGGGAGACACTGGTGCAAAGTAATGCATAGTGGGACTGAACCCAAGACCACATGACCAGGAAGCAAACTTTTAAACCACACAGCCACACCTGCATCTATTACAACGACCCTAAATATGTGCTCTCAGCTGGACGCCATTATCAGAATACTCTATTGTTGATATGGTTCTCTACCCTCAATCAGACCTTTACCATTTTCCACATCTTCCAAATATCTACTTATTCTGTATTGTTTCAATATAATTTTCTGATAACTTTCCTTCATCACTATATATTATATCTCTGACATATTTTAGCATCATTTGTAGATATCTACATTCAACTCACACATACCTGTATCTTTATAAAGAATTGCTACATATATCATTCTTCTTGTTTCCATATTCCTAATTATAGTGTGTGTGTGTGTGTATGATATATGTATATTACATGTTTTTGTTGTGTGTATATGTGTATATGTGTTTTGTTGTGTGTTGTTTGTTTGTGTGTGCGTGTGTGTGTGTGTGTGTGTATGGTAAGAAGCTAAATGTTTCAAATCAGATGCTCTTCTAAATACCAACCCTTTTAGCAGCCTCCAACAGAGTGCAAGGATATGGAATGCCTATTCAAAGACAGGAACTCACAATGGATGCAGCTTATATTAAATCCTAGTCATCACCCTCAAGGCTCAGAACATTTTTTGCCGCATGTGTTTTTAGAAACTTCATTACCAGACAGCCGCAAATTTGAATGTGGGTAAAATTATACCCCTGGACTAGGGATTTCTCCACCTCAAGTATGTGCTATCACTCCATCTACTGGAAATAGCAGCTTAAACTCCCTTGAAACCATATCACACTATCTTAGAAATATAATATTTTGAATAATGTAGTCAGAATAGGCTTTTCCTTAAAAACAAATCATATATGGGAATGGTTGTAGCTCATAGGTATTTGTCCACTATTTTGACCTGAGGCTGATGAACAACAATAACAACAACAGCAACAACAATTTATACTGGCTTTATTTTGAAGAAGATATTATTGGCATTCTATATTTATTCTTCATTCTGTGTCTAAGAAGAAATGACTTTTCCCTCAGCACAAATTCCGCTGCCACATCATGTATGTCTCCATCAAGGAAAAGGCATGTTTGATATGATCATCTTTTTTCCATTATTTGGTTTCTTTTTTTTCTTTTATGCTTTTTATGTACTTTCCTTTTCCGTAAACCTTTTAGCAATAATCTCATAAAGCTGGTTTAGGTTAGTTCGTACTGCCAGCCAATATTATCTCTGAATCATAGGCCAGCTGTCCAACACTTAATCCACTCAAACATTTTTATGTCATCCAGTAACTTTGAACCTAGGTAGATATAACTTGAAAGTAAATGTGATGGATATCATAGCATATGAATCTTTCTACTTAAAATACTTTTTAATCCATAAAAGAGTCTAAAATTTCAGCATTTTTAACATCTTAAAAATCCCTCTATGAATTATATGTGTAAGATAACCATATAAATGATATAGCTGGAAATGTTGAAAAAATATTATGAGACAAAATAGATACTTATTTTTTAAAAAATCTATATGAGGTAGGAGTAACAAAGATATGTATATGGATGTTTACAAGTTGATGGTGGGGCTTAAATTATATGTGTAGATGCTAATGGTTAGCTGTGTACATAAATCTGCTATGTTAATTTTATGGCTATTTCAGACGTTTGTTTCTGAATATAAATCATACAGAAAGAAAAAAAATAAATCACTGAAATTAGCCTGTGAGCTATCTCTAATATAGGAATATGGTTGTTGGATGTATGTACTTAAACTGTGTACATAAATGATTTTTTTCCCCCTCTGTTATATTTTAGCAGTAAACTTTGATTATGAGTGTAGATGTTACTGGTTGGAGATGAACTCAGGCTATTTGCATAAATGTACATGCCAGCAGAGTAGTTATATTGTATGTGTAAATACATTTGTTGGCAATATGTTTTTGAAGAAAATATATTTTTATAGGAGATCTGCTAAAATTTGTCTTCATATTAATAATACACGAAGCTTAGGAAACTCTTAGGCTAAGAAATAACACTGAAAATTTCATTTTTTTTTTTCCACTCTTCATATTTTTGACAATATATTTCTCTATTCCTTTTTTTTTTTTTTTTTTTTTTTTTTTTTTTTTTTTTGAAAGCCAACAACTGATACAATAAATAATATCCAAGGGTTTAATGAAATTTAGCAAAAATTGAGAGAAACTGTCTTTTGTATGAGTCAATCCTCAATTGATCATAAATAAACGAAGAACAAAATGTTCAATTTGGCTTCAGCCGTTCTTCTCTTTTGACATCTTCTTGCAAAATAAAATACCGACCTTTTTTCTTTTTGCTATTCCTTAGATATAAATGAGGGAAAGGGAAAAAAAAAATGTTGAATAAATTTCTTACAGTTTTCCATCATTTCTTTGTCCTTAGTGGCAGCCAAGATAAAACTCAATGAGAAAACTGTTTGGAATATCCAAACCTCAATAAAATAAAATATTAAAAATAAAAAAATGGAAGGAAGGAAAAATGAATAAATAAATAAATAGATTAAAAAAGAAAAGCAAAAGAATAAAAGAAAAAGTAAAATGTAAGAAAAGAAAGACAAGAATTTCACTGAATTCCCAAAACAAAAATGAAGACATTTCGGATTATTGATGAATTAACAATAGATTGCTTATGAATATTTTTCTGCTTGGAGTAGTTTCAACCGACAAAATTATTTGAGCAGAAGATATAAAAAATGTATTATGCAAAAGAAGATAAACAAAACAGCAACCAAATATAAAATAAATAAAAAAAACAGAGGAAGGAAGGAAAAGAAATAATACTACTAATAATAATAAAAATAAAATAGGAAATAAAAATAAAAAATAATGGAGACTCCCTCCACCCAACACACACATACATACACACACACACAAAATAACAAAGATGAATAAATAAAAGCACTATTTCCAGGGGAAAAATCAATGATTTTTCATACATCAATAGGCTTCTTTAGAAAAATAGATTTGAAAGCCGTTTCTATTGTTTAATCATAGATTGAGGCCAAGCAAGCATGGCTGAAAGGCTAAAACATTAACTTGGATTGTACATCTTTATACTTCAGTCAACTTATAAGTAGTCGTGCTGTCAGTGAAGAGAGTTCTCAGCTGAGAAGGCTAGGACCAAGCAAAAGCGTTGAATGGATTTTTGACAGAATAAACAAGATTTTCTTCCCAAATAGAAAATTGAATTTTGTGCAAGAGTCTATATGAAATGTTATTTTTAGAGAAAATGGAAGGTAGTCTTCTTGGAGATTGGAAGGGTGGTTGGTAGTAGGGGGTTGTGTGGGGAATAAGAGACAAACAATGTTTTTATTGAATGTAAGTGTGTGACAATCTAGCTTCAAACACACGCACACACACACACATACATACAGAAATGCTTACCTACATACATAAGCTTGCATGCATATGCATATATATGTGTGTGTGTTTGTGTACATATATACAGAGAGAGATACACACACATATATATAGGTAGATATATAGATATATATATACACATATATATGTTTATATATATAATACATGTATATACATATATATATATGTGTATATTTATCTATCAATCTATATATATATATATATATATATATACATACTCAAACACACTTACTTATGAAATGCACACATGCATATGTACATATTTATAGCCAGTGTATATATATATATATATATGTATATACCTATATGTATGTAAATATGTATGTGTGTGTATGCATCCACACACACACGCACACACACACACACACACACACACACACACACATATATAAGCAAGGGAAAAGGTTGCCAGTGACTTTAAAGTTTTACTGTGGGGCAGCTTCATATGACTGTACATAAAAAACACATAAATATACATATCTGTGTGTTGTGCGTATAATGTGTGTAAAATTTGTGTGTGTGTGTGTGTGTGTGTGCTTCATCTATCAATAATGTGACTAGCTCAGTTTTTATTCAATAAACTTGTTTGAGTTTTATGATAGAAGTGGTAGGGTGGTGTGGAGAAGAAGAGGGGAATTCTCAGTCCAATCCATTCCACATAAACCTTATTAACCAATAAAGAAGAACAAAACTATTAGAAACAGTCACGCACGCGCACACACACATGCACACATGAACAAGCACATACACATACATGCTCACACATAGACATATACACATACAGGCATATGTGTATATGTCTATGATACACGCATGGAAATAAAGACATACTGACACATGGAAAAGCCAACATACATACATACTTACAGCACATACTGCTATACATGCTCACACACAAACACACATACACAGTGACGCACACACACACGCACACATGCATGTGCATGATGCTACACTTATTTGCACACCAGCTTAGTCTTATATGCAATGCATGCCTTAAGATTAATATGCTTGCTGTTATGTGTATGTTGGAGAACACCAGAAGCATGCACACACACACACAAACACACTAACACATGTACACTCACACACACACTCACATAGGCACATGCTCACATACATACACACACTCATAGGTACGTACACACACTCACAGGCACACACGCACACACACACAACATATGCACCACATATAACACACAGACACATATAACACACAGAGACACATATACCACACATATACCACACACACACACACACACACACACACGTACACACACACACACACGTACACACACACACTCTTTGAAACACCAAGAGAGCTGCAGGCACACACAAACTATCTACATATATGAGAAACCTAACTAGAGATGTGCACGGCAGCAGCGGCAGCAGCAGCAGCCGCAGTGGCTGTCACATACCGGCAGCAGTCAAAGTAGAACTCTGCATCAGGATGTACGTCTCCAGTTGAGATGAATTTACACGGATAATATGCCACAGGTAAGTTATATTATA
>NC_068994.1:42157347-42161192 GCF_001194135.2 Octopus bimaculoides | reverse complement strand
TCTCTCTCTCTCTCTCTCTCTCTCTCTCTCTCTCTCTCTCTCTCTCTCTCTCTCTTTTTTCTCTTTCTTTATTTATTTGTTTCTCTTCTCTTCCTCGTCTCTTTTTCTACTCACAAATCTTTCCTTTTCAGTTTCTCACTTTCTAAGTCTTTATTTCTTTTGTCTTGATAACTTTTTAATCTGTTATTCTTTTGTCATCATTCTTCCTTTCATTACTTGACACTTTCTTAACATTTTTATTCACTTTCTCTCTTCACCATTTAAAAACTTATTCCTTCTTCCATTTGTATACTTTTATACCAAAACAGTTACTTTGTTGATTTTACAAGTTTTGAAAATATATGAAACAAATGCTCACAATAACTTTTTACAAGAAATGGATTTCATTTCTACAATCATCTAAAATATTCTGATTAAGTAATAATAATCAATTAAATAAATGAAATGATTTGGTAAACTTGATGTTTTAAGCATACAAATGTTAAGGTATGTATGGAAAATTGAGAGCTGTTCTAGCTGGTTATGATTAGAACTTTAGCAAACATTTGTTAACTCTTTTCATACCATATGAAAACCATCTTTTTTAAGTGTTTATATTTTACTTTAAACTTTTCATCTTTATTCTGTTTTACATTGTGTTCCAAACACCCGTTTGATAATGATAAAGCTTAATATAATATTATATAAGGGTGCTACGTTAAAGTTAGTTTAAAAATAACAATGGAACATTTACTGATGGCTAACTCAATACATGTAGTAAAGTCAAATCGAATTTAAAGTAAAATTTCTGTAGACAGGAACATAAAGTTTTACCTTATGGTTTAAACAGATATGTGAACCTTGAGGTCCAAGTCAACTCAAATTGTACAATAATCGAAAACTTCTACAAAATCTCACCAACTATTTGATTATTTCAAAAATCAATTGAAAAAAACATAGACTTTATTATTTCCTATGAAATGATAGCAAATGAATTAAACTTACAAAAAGTTATTATATTCCTGAACACGAGAAAAAAAACAAATATACAAGGATAACCACAAATCTCTGTTTCTTAAAACTTAATATTGATTTGCTTGTTAGATACAAAGCTAGTTTTATTTCAAGGTATAATCTATTTAATTAATTTCATTATTACTTTTGGTGATACATATTGACTGTTAAAGAATGCTATATAATATAAGAAAGAAAAAGAGAGTTATTCTCATACTTCTAGTTTAGAGAAGACTTTAACGGTGCTTTGTCGTTTTCCTTATAAGCAAGATCAACAAATGATTATTTTAATGTAGACAGGTAGAAGTATTTACAACATTTATTATTTCATCAAAAAGTTGTCAAACTATGTTGCATGTTCCTGTCCCTTAAATTTGGCATATAACAAGGAAGAGATTTCATGGAAGGGATTTAAAAAGTGAGGAAAAGTAAACAAAACACTTTTGAAAAACACGGAGATTTAAAAAGAATTACTCCCTCCCTCTCCTACTCTATGCAAACACATTATTTTTAGTTTCCATAAGTTGTGATTTATGCAAAAATTTACAATTCTCGGGAATTGTTTACTATATACAGTTATTTTTTGTTTATCATTATTATTATTATATTTTCTGAGATCAAATTCTTCTGGGGTTCACCTTGCCTTTCATTCTTTCAGGGTCAATAAATTAAGTACTAGCAAAGTACTGGAATCAGTGTAATTTAACTTGTCCATGCTACTCAAAATTACTGGCCTTGTGCCAAAATAAAAAAGAACCATCATCATTGTCATTGTTGTCATTGTCATCACCGTCATCATTGCTACTATTATTATTATTATTATTATTATTATTATTATTATTATTTTTATTATCATCATCGTCATCATCATCACCATTATTATTATTATTATTATTATTATTATTATTATTATTATTATTATTATTATTGATATCATTATCATTTTATTTTCTATCGATCTAAATTCAAATAACAAGGTTTATTACATATTGAGATTTCTTATCATTTTTTTATCCATTACTTGAATAAATATACAAATACATTCCTCCTATATCCTGTTTGATTAGTTTGTTTGAGAAAACTGAGAGGATTTCGGTAACAGTTTGAAGTCCTGCCCATCACCAACTCTATCACTCTACCCTTCAGCCACTCTATCACACTACCACACCATCTCCACACCCCTTCGCTTTTACGTGTATAATGTGATGTTCCTAGTAATTATCTTTCACATGTATCTGACTATTCCGATTCCGTGCTGTTGTTAGTTGACTACCAGCATGACAAGAGGGAAATATTCCTAATTTGTTCTTATTTCTAAACCGAATCAGCATGTAGGAAAAAGATAAAAGAAAAAGACAAACATGCATGTAACTTTCTCCCTTTCTATCTCACACTTTATTTGTCTCTCTATCTATGATATTGTTAGTTTTGTATCTCAGCTCCAATTAAGACGAACGAACGTATCCTTCACATCACTAATTTACTGCCAAAACTAAGAGAAATATTCACACACAGAACACAAATTCACAAAAATACACACACACACACACACACACACACACACACACACACACATCAACATAGCACTCACACAAACACAAACAATTAAACAAAAACACTTAGATATGTAAACCCACTTAACACTCTCAGAAACTAAACTCTGCTTAAATATTAGCATACACAGAATTTTAAAGAATAAACTTCTATGTACATAGGTATATTTTAATCCCTCTCTGCACACACACACACACACACACACACACACACATGTACACACTCACATTTACAAACACACACAGACATCTAACTGTGATAAATAGATAGATAAATAGATAGATTGATAGATAAATAACTTTCTTTACTGGCCATGCAGGGCTGAACACAGAGGGGACAAATACAAATGTTGAGCTTTTCTTTTCAAAAATGATAGATAGATAGATAGATAGATAGGTAGATAGATAGATAGATAGAAAAAGAGACAGATAGACAGATAGATAGATAGATAGATAGATAGATAGATAGATAGATAGATAGATAGAAAAAGAGACAGACAGATAGACAGACAGATAGATAGAAAAATAGACAGATAGATAGATAGATAGATAGATAGATAAACACCTGAAAACACACATGTGGACATATTTTATGTTTTGAGAATGCAACGATTACAAGGAAGAGAAAAACATGGAACAAAACAGAAAAAAAACCCAGAAAAAAAAACAGACAGATAACAATGAAAAGTCTTGAAAGAGATTCTAAGAAAGTCTTGTAGAGTAAATAAGTTTCAGAACAAAAGTAATAATAGAATCTAACCACTGGCTTAAAGCAGGGTGACAGCTATTCTAGCATTGCTGACAGTTGGGAAGATGTGTTAATATTGGAACAGAAGGGATGGCTGTATGTACTGATAATTAGTGCAGACTTTCTTAAAGACTTCCCATACCTACAGAGAATGATAGCAGCTAATTGGAGTGTCTTTGTGTTAATAATGCAAGACACTTAATGACTTGAACAGGTCATTTTGCTCATGCAAGGCCACATGGATGGAAAGAATTTTAGTTGCATACTCATTTAGTGAGTTGTTTATTTATTATTTACTTTAATCTTTTTACCTATCTATCTGTCTATTGACTGCTCAACCTCATCTCTCCACACACACACACACACACACACACACATCATCATCATCCTGTCTATCTGTCCATCTCTCTAAATTAATATATATAAATATATGCATGTAAATATATATATATATATATATATATATATATATATATTGATAAAAAGTGAAGGTGGCATATGAGTGGGTATATATTTATAAAAAAGAAGTTTGAAAACGCCACTATATAAGA
>NC_068994.1:42151564-42154064 GCF_001194135.2 Octopus bimaculoides | reverse complement strand
GATTCATACTCAATATTTACTTTTTCTAAAATTTTAACTGTGGAACATAATGCTATGATTTTCGTTTTTTACTCTTCTTATCGCTGGTTTTATTCATTAGACTGCAGCTATGCTGGACACCATTTACACAGCTCAACTCTTGTGATTATTCATTTATTCTTTTACTTCTTTCAGTCACTTGACTCTGGCCATGCTGTAGCACTGCCTTAAAGGGGTTTTTTTTTAGATGAAGAAATTGACTCCAGGACTTATTCGTTATAAGCCTAATACTTATTCTATCAGTTTCTTTTTCTGAGCCACTAAGTTACAGGGATGTAAACATCAGTTCTCAAGTGATGGTGGTTGGTGGGGGGGGGGGGCAAACATAGAGACAAAGACACACACACACACATATACGACAGGCTTCTTTCAGCTTCCATCTACCAAATCCAATCACAAGGCTTTGGTCGACCTGAAGCTATACAATAGGAGACACTTGTCCAAGGTGCCATGCAGTGGAACTGACCCTGGTACCATGTGGTTAGGAAGCAAGCTTCTTACCACACAGCCACGCCTGCACCTCTTTAATTATCTTAGTCTGATACTTATTTCATTGATTACTCTTTGTTGGATTGCTATATTACAGAACATAAACAGACATACATTGATACATAGATCTATGATTCATGCACACACACTCAGAAACATAATGGCCTTCTTCATAATTTCATCTACCAAAGTCAATCGAAGTGTTTAGAAGACCTTAGCTACGTCAGCTACATACATCAAATTCAGAATTACACATCTATCTCTGCAAACTGATCTTTTGTAACACACTATCAGGCCTGATGAATAATTTGCAAATAATTCAAGTTTTACCATCATTAATAATTTGTTTCTGAGAATTTATGAAATGACTGAGATGGGAAAAACAGGTGGGTGTTTTTATTATATGAATTCACAGATGATAATTTTACAGAATATTTAGGCATTTGCACAGCTCTTTTCTTATTCTCTTTTACTTGTTTCAGTCGTTTATTTGACTGTGGCCATGCTGGAGCACCACCTTTTAGTCGAGCAAATCGACCCCAGAACTTATTCTGTGTAAGCCTAGTACTTATTCTATCGGTCTCTTTTGCCGAACTGCTAAGTTACGGGGACATAAACACACCAGCACCGGTTGTCAAGCGATGTTGGGGGGACAAACAGACACACAAACATACACACACACACACATATATATATATATACATATATACGATGGGCTTCTTTCAGTTTCCGTCTACCAATTCCACTCACAAGGCTTTGGTCGGCCCAAGGCTATAGTAGGAGACACTTGCTCAAGGTGCCATGCAGTGGGACTGAACCCGGGATCATGTGGTTCGTAAGCAAGCTACTTACCACACAGCCACTCCTACGCCTTATGTGAACTTTGAAATTAATATAGGTTCATTTATTGACTAATGACGTCAAGTGAACAAGCTATCAGATGCAAAATATTGTCAAAATAGGATTTCCAATTTCTAAAACCTTACCACAACCAAAGTCTGGTTAGTTCAAATTCAATTCATTGGACTGTCACATCATAGCTACATTATACAGGCCTGAAGTTTACAATTGTCAAATGGATTAGCAGATCAATATGTTAAAATATAAAATAGATCATTTTTGGTGGTTATTCAAGGGGAAAATAGTAGTCCCCTGTGGTAACTCATATCTATAAAGCCCAAGGATTGTTTTGTTTATTAAGTTTCCTCCTTCAGATCAAGACGAGAGTATTGATGCTGCTACTTTTGCTGCTGCTGCTACTTTTGCTGCTGCTCTTGATGTTATTATATAGCCTTATATCAAACTCGTTTTGGTAGATTTATGTTCAAAAACATTCCATTCATGATCATTCCTTCAGTTTTTGTTTATCAGATATTATATTATCAAGTGTGCCATACTTTACATGAAAAAATATATATCTATTTTATGAATATATTTTTGAGAGCATGTGTGTGTGTGTGTGTATACATGTGTGCATATATATGCACATTCATATATATACATATATATACACATATTTATGCAAATATATTTATATATATTTATTTATATGCATATACATATATTGTTGTTGGCACTCCGTCGCTTACAACGTCAAGGGTTCCAGTTGATCCGATCAACGGAACAGCCTGCTCGTGAAATTACCGTGCAAGTGGCTGAGCACTCCACAGACATGTGTACCATTAACGTAGTTCTCGGGGATATTCAGCGTGACACAGTGTGACAAGGCTGACCCTTTGAATTACAGGCACAACAGAAACAGGAAGTAAGAGTGAGAGAAAGTTGTGGTGAAAGAGTACAGCAGGGTTCGCCACCATCCCCTGCTGGAGCCTCGTGGAACTTTAGGTGTTTTCGCTCATTAAACATTCACAACGCCCGGTCTGGGAATTGAAACCGCGATCCTATGACCGCGAGTCCGCTGCCCTAACCACTGGGCCATTGCGCCTCCACATACATATTTATGTGTGTGTGT
>NC_068994.1:42144959-42151422 GCF_001194135.2 Octopus bimaculoides | reverse complement strand
ATATATATATATATATATATATACATATATCTATAAATGCACACAGGCAAACACATTTTTAATATCCAATGTATGCTTCTTTATCTAAAGTGTGTGATTCTAAAGGACAGCTGTCTTCTATTTCTAGCAAGTTGATCAAATGACCATGCAGAAGGCTCTCTCTCATTAATAAATATTAAGCTAACTATTGCCAGATATTTATAAGTTAAAGGCTTTGATAGTTGTGAATATTAATTGCGTATATATACCCAATAATTATTTCTGCTAAAAATTCATTATAAAGAATGTTTCAGGAAAGTGCTTATGCATCATCATTATTTATCTGATCTCAGAATATATCACATACATCTAGAGCCATTATAGATTCAAAATGTTTTCAAATTATCATAATGAGGAACACTATAGCTCTGTAAATGGTTGAAAAATCAAACATAATACTATTCCTGCTTCAGAAACACCTGATACTTAAAAGATATGAGCTTGATAAGTAAATAATAATAATAATAATAATAATAATAATAATAATAATAATAAAATAAAAAAATAGTTGTTAACTATGCATTAAAAGCACAGCATTAAAATATTGTTAAGTATAGAATTGACACAAAAATTTACATGAGTTAATTCTTTACTGGTCAAAGGACAAAACATCATTCTATTTTCTGAGCTCATCATGATTATCATCATCATTTAACATCTGTTTTCCATGCTAGCATGTGTTGGATGATTTGACTGGAGCTGGTAAGGCCAGGGGCCGAACCAGGCTCCATTGTCTGTTCTGGCATGGTTTCTGTTGTTGGATGCCCTTCCTAATGCCAACCACTCCATTGAGTGCACTGGGTGCTTTTAACGTGGCACCAGCACTGGTATCAATTCTGCAGTCTATTCTTCATAAAAATCTACAGGGTGGCCCAAGAGTCAGTTTACAGTTATTCAACTGTCTCTTTTGCATTCATGTATTAACAGTTTAGATCTTAATTATAAAAAAAATATGAAACCATTATTCTATGCTAATTTAGTTAATTGTAAGATAGAAATTTAAATGTAATAAAATCCACGATGCTTTAAGGGAACAATCAGCAATGGAATTGTTTAAGATAGAGCTGTAGTAATCATCAAATATGTATACATGTGTTTATGTATGTATGTATGTATGTATGTATGTATGTATGTATGAATGTATGTATGTATGTATACGTGTATGTATATAGATGTGTGTGTATGTATAAGCTTTATCTATATGTATGTTTGTCTATATATGTGTATATATGGGCTTGCGTCTCCTTCTTTTCATATCCAATTATACTTGTAAAGTTGTGTCCTACATTTCCAGTTTTCCATGAAAACATACATAGCCTCAGAACAATACTAATTTATTTGAAAATGGGTAAGTGTTCATGATAGGAAGGGCGTCAAAACATAGACAATCTGCCATAAGGAATTCTGTCCAACCAATTCAAGCATAGAAAAAGCATTATAACAATGATGATGTATGTTTTTCTTGAGAGAGTTCAAGCTGGTCACTAACAAAGAGAATAAAGAACTTACAGCACCACAACTTTATGTCATGTTTTGTTAAAGCAGTGAGTTTAACAAAAGGCAGGTCTCACTAAATAAACATTCTAATTTAACCGTTTGCAAATCTTTCTGTCTATGTTGGCTTTTAATATTCCATTCAGCGAAGGCAGCGAGCTGGCAGAAACATTAGCACACCGGGTGAGATGCTTAGCAGTATTTCATCTGTCTTTACGTTCTGAGTTCGAATTCCACTGAGGTTAACTTTGCCTTTCATTTTTTTGGGGTTGATAAATTAAGTACCAGTTGCATACAGGGGTCAATCTAATCAACTGGTCCCCTCCCCACAAAACTTTCAGGCCTTGTACCTAAAGTAGAAAAGACTATTACATTCAGTGAGGGAACCATGGCCTAGTGGCTAGGATTTTGTATTTACAATTGTGAGATCATGGGTTCAATTCTCAAACTAGGTAGTGCATTGTGTACTTCAGCAAAGCACTTCGTCTCACATCACTCTCTAATCACTTTGACATTTAATGTGTGGAACCCCGTGCACCTGTACAGGTTATGGAAATTTGACAGAACAGGTGAGCTCATGTGCAGCACAAATATTTGATCATTATAAACAACTTGGCTGTACAGGTTCATCTTTCATGTACTCAAGAGACTGCCATTAATTAATTAATATTACATTCACATTAACTGGAGAAATTATTACAGCAGTACTCAATTAATTTCACTTATATCTGGTCCAGTATTCTTTTACTGCCATTCTTCTTTGTCATTAATTTACTTTCATTCCCAATTACAATATCTGTTCCATTAGCTTTTTTTCTTTATTTTTGAATTTTTCGTCTGCTGTTATTTCTCCTCATTAGAATTACAAACTAATTCTGTGGATGTGTGTAACTGCGTTACTTGTGACTTTTCTATTTTTACAGTTCTGTAGATTGTATTGATGATGCTAATGTAGATTGTTCTTGCTGTATTAACATCACATCTCGATTCTTTTAATCTTTTACTCATTGACTGGTTTCATATTGATCCCAGTTTGTCAAATGTCTAAGTTATCAAACAAAATGGGACGCAATACAGAAACACAGACAACAATTTAAACACACACACACACATACATTTACATATGTATAATTATATGTATGCATATATGTATCAGCAACAAAATTCTTAACTTGCTTGGAAATACATGAATGTTGGTAACAGGAAGGACATCTGGTCATAGTAAAATAAACGTTAAACTGACGACAACGATGTTATATATTCTTGTCATAAAGGGTGACAGTTACCTACTATGATACATACATACAGTCATACAAACAGACACATTCACACACATCACCATTATCATCTTTAATCATTATCATTATTTTAATGTCCACTTTTCCATGCTTTCATGGTTAAGGGTCAGATGAAATTTATGGCAGATGCTTTTCTCCACCCAGATGGGAAGCTCTTCTTGTCACCAACCCTCGCCTGCTTCTGACTAAGGTAATATTTCATCTTTTCCTTCAAACAGCACATGGCTCAATGACAACTCATGATTTCACAGAGTATTATAAACAAACGACACTGTTTGAATGGTGGAACCTTTTCTTTACAGTTAGTGCACACATAAGACATGGGGCAAATACACACACATGTGTGTACATGCACGCACACACATACACACACACACATACACATCTGTTTATGTGTGTAGGCATGAATATACATATGTGTGTGTAATGGTCTTTTGTGCAGTGTTCATCTACAAAATTTGAATACTGCATGATGAGATCAAACCCAGGACTATCTAGCTGTGAAGTATACTTCTTAGTCACACAGCCATGTGTGTGTCTGTATCACTGGTGTCAATACTTACTCTGGATACTTAGTTGATCTTTTCTCTAACTCAATGAAATTAAGCCTGTCAAACAGCTCTTGGGTTACACATAATGTTACCTCATTATCTTAAACTTCTGTTTCATATTGCAGCAACCCATAAGTTGTGATTTCTTCCCAACCTTTCCTCTAAACAGCTTTGAAGGCTTTGCAATAAAGCCATGAGTACTGCTCATTCGATTGAAGCTAAAACATACAAGACAGAAACATTCTGACTAGTTCTTAGTAATTATTTCCACTTTGCATAGTTTCATTTATTCTGTGAATACATATGTCTGGAATAGTTTGACCTGTTCTATTTCTTTTAAATGCTTTCATATATACATTGTGGAACATTTAAAAACCTTTCCCTAATAGTAGATATTATAAACAGTACACTCTTAAGGTGTGGATACACTACAGTTACTTGTGGGCCTCATGGGTCTCGGGACCCAATTCTGATATTCTGATCTATGTATGTTTTGCTTGCTATTAATAAATACTATGGGGCTTAATGCATTTATTTGCTCAGGGGCCAATAATGTTGCTAAGATGGCCCTTATTGTACATGCATATGCCTATCTATTTATCTATATACATATCTATCTATCTATCTATCTATCAATCTTATCTGTCTGTTTGTCTATCTATTTATCCATCTATCTATCTATCTATCTATCTACCTATCTATCACTCTCTAACCCTAACTCTTACTCTATACACACACACACACACATGATAGGCATCATTCAGTTTCTATCAACCAAATTCAGTCCCAAGGGCTTTCGTAGAAGACATTTGCTCAAGGTGCTGTGCAGCAGGCCTGAACACACAACTGCAAACCAAACATCTTAACCACACAACTGGCAACTTACATATAGGAAGTTTCTACTATACTACGTATAGAAATCCAAAGAAAATATACTACCATGTAAAATATGCATCTCAATTTTAGGGTCTAAATTGTTTTAAAAACCATTAATAACCTGCATGTTATGCAATGTTGCACAACTACTATAAGAGTAGAAGATAATCTTCTATAATCTAATATATTAGTTTTTAATATCTCATTTAATATAAAATATATTGATACATATAACAGAAAAAAAATCTAAAAAAAAATCTAAAAAAAAACTTTATTACATTTTTGTGTGTTTTTTTTTTCTCTTTAATAAAAGAAACAAGTATGGCTGGGTGACTAAGTACACTTTGTTAACCACATGGTTTTAGGTTCAGTCCTGCTATAAACCACCAATACATTTTACTCTTTTACTTGTTTCAGTCATTTGACTGCGGCCATGCTGGAGCACTGCCTTTATGCTTTTGTCTATAGTCCTGGATCAACCAATGAATTTAATTGATGGCAATTGTGCAAAAGACATGTGTGTACACACACACACACACACACACACACACACACACACACTCAGATACACACACACACATTCATTGACAGATAGATAGATAGACATACATATCTCTGTTTATGTTTGCGTTTGTGGTTCTTTTTCATTGTTTGACAATAAACGCTGGTTTGTATACATCTCTGTCACATAGCAGTTCAATAAAAAGAAACCAATAGAATAAGTTCCAGACTTAAAATAATTCACTGAGATCAATTTGATCAACTAAACCTTTTAAGGTTATCTCCTCTATAGTAGGGAAAGTCTATGCAGTTTACTACCATACTACCATGTAATATAAAAAAAAAACTCATCAATTTTAACCTTGGTTTATATGCAAAATTGCATTCAGTACATGGTGTTTTATAGTAATTGTTCCTACTCTTTATATTTTCACAAATCATCAAAGATCATTTAATAAAATTTAGTGCAAGACATCCTTAGTGTAGCTAATGTGAATGGTCAATTATGTTGTTGATCTTTTTAGACAAACCTTTGTGTTTTTGAGGATGTAAACAAAACTAACACCAGTCGTCAAATGACCAGGGGCAAACACAACCACAAAGGCACACATTCATACAAATATATATACATACATAAAACATATATGTTTTGTTGATTCCACCAATAATGAAACACTACAAAATATATACTTGTATATATGTATATATATGTATATATGCATATATACACGCGCACACACATACACACACACACACACACACACACACACACACACACACACACATATACAATTTGGTTGAACTAAAACTATGGTGAATATGCTTCTTCAAGACACCATATAGTGGGATTGAACCCATGAACAAATTGCAAAGTAGACACTGTTAGTAGACATCTATGCCTGTAAGATTGCTCAGTTAGATTGCTACCGTTACATACAAATTACATACATGGATATATACATACATACATGCATGCATACATATCTATACATGCAAACATACAAGTATGCACACACACACATATACAGACATACATATATGTATGCACACATCTATACATGTATACATACATACTTGCATGCATGCGAACATACATACGTGCATACATATATGTACACATATTCATTTATATATTGACATTTTATATTTCTTATCCATAAACCTATCTGAAATTACATCTATAGCATCATGGACCTTAAAATAGGCTGAAACTAACTGCCCATCTTTCTGCTTTCGTGTTATCTCATTCATTTCAAAGGAACCATTGACACTTCCCAATGTAGAATGGAAAAAAAGCTGGAATATAATGACATTGGAGTGTCCCCATCCCTAGTTCCATATACACTCATCTTACTCTTCCTTTTTCTCTGTCTCTCTCATGTTTATCTATTCATCTCTCTCTTCCTACCAATATCAATACCTTTTTTTTCGTTTCTTACTCATGTGCTTAGCCATCTCCTGCCCACCTTTTCTTTTGCAAGCTGCCTACCTCATTCTGATGTCTGGTTGTCACGCACATGGGCAGAACCATATATATATATATGTACATTCTGGTGATTTTATTTCATTATTGCATATATATATATATATATATATATGTATGTATGAATGTATATAAATAAGTATGTATGTATGTATATAAATATATATGTATGTGTATATATATATATATATATGTGTATATATATATATATATATATATAT
>NC_068994.1:42132612-42142612 GCF_001194135.2 Octopus bimaculoides | reverse complement strand
TCTTACACACAAGATTTAAATGATATTTATCTCTCACTGGATAGAGAACTTTTTGTTGTTCTTCCCAATAGTAGAACAGTATATGATATATATCTATACATGTATGTATGTATATATAGATATGTGTGTGTATGCATGTCTATGCATGTGTGTGTAGTAATTTGCTTTCCTTTCAAATATGCTATAATGAAAAATGTCTGTATTTGTATTTTCAATCTTAATTATTAGTGATTTTTTAAAAAATATTTAATATTTCTTTGTGTTTAGTTTCGGACAATAACATTCCTAAAGTCATTAACATATCAAGATCTTCTCAGTCTTACCTTCTGAATGAAGTGATGTGAGTGGTATATTGTCAACACATTTTACAATAAGCAACAAGAAATTTTGCAACTGATAAAATCATCGTCACTAGATATAAAGCTATCTCACACTTAAATTCTGGTTATTTTCATAGATTTATTTTTTCATACATACTGAATCTCTGCATTAGTTTTTTTTTTATCATTTATTTCTTTGATATAAATTTTGCTAGTAATAAATCTTCCATTGTGAATCTTTAAGATATATTGTTGAATTCTTCACAGGATTATACTGTTATCAATTATTGTTTTTTTTTTCCACAACTATTTCTGTATGTAATGTGATGCAACAGCTCCTTGTTTTAAATGCATGGGAGGCTAGCATGAAAATTTTGTAGATGTATGTCCAATGTAACAGCCTGAGTAATGAAGTTAACAACTTTCATTCCTACATTGATATTTCTATATTACATTACTTAAAGTGGTCAGTTGGCAGAATTGTTAAAGTGGTGTACAGAATGTTTTGCAGACACAATGTGTCTTGGATGACAGCCAACATGTTCATCACTTTCTTCTTAAGATGGCAGAGTGCTTTTTAAGTGAGATTTGACTGTTATACCTAGCATGTCAGATCATATAGAAATTGATGAGAAAGTCAAAGAGTTTACAAGCACCACAATACGTTAGCTCATAGGTATTAATTGTGAGTACAACTGTTTTGATAGACAAGGGTATCTTTACAACATAACAGAGGCAAATCAATGCATTAGGATCTGCTGTATTTTGTACTGAAAGCAAGCCACAGATCAGAATTGTGCCCCAAGACCTCTATGGCACCCAGGCAAATCAATGCATTGGGCTCTTTATTATATATTTATTGATAGGCCACAGCATACATAGATGGGAATTGGTCCCCTAGAGTTGTGAGCCCCCTCCTCAAGCAACTGCCAAGAGTGCTCATGCCTTAAGATAACACTATTGAGTTTGTTTGTTTTTTTTCACAGACACTCAAGCTGACATCAGTCTTGTAGGACCTATGATGATCATGGGTTTCACCTCTATATCATGGCTAACCTTAAAGTACCCTGTAAAACTTCGAGAAATTAATTGTACCATCCTGCTACAGTTATCTAGAGCTAGACGAACTTGTCTTCTTCCTCTGACTTAAACAAAGAAGTAATGGCAGTGTTCATAAACCTTTGCAAGTCCTCTAAAACTGTTGGGGAGAAAAATGTGCATGATTCATGGGTTAAAGTAAACAGAAAACCCAGTCTGAATGTTTACAACAGAGTAGAACCCCATTAAAGGCATCAAAGAGCCAGATGATTGTGCTAAACTGGGTTACAGATTAGACCTATCATCCAGGAGCATGTTCAGAGTTAAATACCTTTACAGTTACAAGATACAACTTACCAGCCTCTCAAGTAATTGACATAATTGACTTGGTCTGTTCTTGAACTTCAGTTATAATTCCATTCAGATCTAGAATACTTCATAAGAATACTAAATGAGCTGTAGTGTTTTACTGGGTTTTTTTATTATCCCAGTATGTTGAAAGATAAAACTGTCTTCAGTGGAGTTTCAAGACAAAACAGAAAGGGTTGTAACAAAATGCAGTTCAATACTTTCCTTCGGTCACCAGCATTTCTGATGTTTTGGGGGAATAATCCAATCTTCAGTTTAAATGTAAGAATAAATAACCACTAAAGAGTTCCAAAATTTAATTTCTTTTCATTTTCTAATGAATCATAGATATAAGAACCTTAGCAAAATCTTGATTAAAATTAGCTATTCTTTTCATAAAAATTTTGTTTACTGAATTAACCATTCAAAAAAAAAAAAAAAAAGAGAAAGAAGAGAGGCAACAAAAGAAAAAGAAAAAATTTAGCATCAATAAAAGTGCTTCTATCCTTATCTATAATTATTACGCCAAATAATTGTCCCTTCAATAATAATTACATTTTGAAAGTATTAGTAATTAGCAATGGTTATATTAGACAACAGCAATGTGTTTAAGTCATATATCGGATTAACTAAGAACAAATTCAAGATGTCTTTTTACTAGCATATCTATTCACTCAAGTTATAGGAAAAATAAATTTTAACAATTTTGTCTGTGTGGCTTTTGAAAGAATCTAGTCTGACTCTCAAAAATAGTCAACCATATCAGCATGTCTTTTATTTTTTTTTTTTTTCTCCTGCTCAAACTTGCATTGTAATTTATGTTTATGTGAGAAGACTTGCATTTCAGCCTCGAAGAGAAGTGATTTTGAAATGAAAGATTTGAATTGTCGATATCCAATCAATATACCTCTAAATATTTATTTTATAACTATTTCACTTCTAATGGTCGATCTCTTTAATTTTCTTTGAATATGTGTCTTTTCCCCCATCATATTGACACCATTCTTGCCTCCATTTATGAGAAACTTAGATTTATGTTATGCATGGTTATGTGGTTAAGAAGCTTGCTTTCTAACCATGTAGTCTCAGGTTCAATCTGACTGTGTGGCATCTTGAGCAAGTGTCTTCTACTAAAGTCCTGGGCCAACCAAAGATTTGTGAGCAGATTTGGTGGATAGAATCTGGAAGAAGCCCATTATATATATACATATATTCTTTTATTTTTTTACTCGTTTTAGTCATTTGACTGTGGCCATGCTGAAGTACTGTCTTAAAGGTTTTAGTTGAAGAAATCAGCCTCAAGACTTAATATTTGTACGCCTAGTACTTATTCAATCGGTCTCTTATGCTAAACAACTAAGCTATGAGGACATAAACACACAAGCATTGGTTGTCGAGTGATGGCAGTGGGGACAAACACAGACATGCATAAATACACACACACACACACACACACACACACACACTCGCACGCACACACTCACACAAATGTATGTATGTTTGTGTGTGCTGTTCTGTTGTGACATCATGTGATGGTTGTATATGGCCATCAGTGTAATGCAAACAATGCTGTTTATTTCCCTTCTTCCATGAAAAACATGTCAATGGGAATTATTATTTTACCTGGGAACAGGTGAGGGATGACAACATGCAAAGCCCCTGGGTGTAGAAAATCTTCCTCAACAAATAACATGTGACCCATGGAGGCATGGAATAGTGGACGCTAGGTGATGTTTATGATGATGAGGGTGAAGGCACGTGGCTCAGTGGTTAGAGGTATTTGGCACATGGTTATAAGGTCATGAGTTTGATTTCTGGCAGCATGTCGTGTCCTTGAGCAAGACACTTTATTTCACATTCCTCCAGTCCATTCAGCTAGCAAAAGCGAGTTACACCTGTATTTCAAAGGGCCAGCCTGTGTCACGCTGAATCTCCCGGAGAACTATGTTAAGGGTTCACATGTCTGTGGAGTACTCAGCCACTTTCACATTAATGTCATGAGCAGGCAGTTCCATTGATTGAATCGACTGGAACCCCTGTAGTTGTAATTGACAGAGTGTCAGTTCAATGATAATGAGGAGGAGGATCATCAAGTTATTTCCTTGCCTAGTTATGTCACACATCAACATTTTCCAGATTCCTTCACTTTTTCTTTAAACTCGCTAATTTATTTTTCTCATTTTCTAATTGTCTCTAACAGGCAATGCCATTTTCAGTATGTCTTCAATCATTTTGTATCCAATGGCTTTTTGCAAACCAGTAAGATCCTTTTATTTCAAGCTTATCCCTTCAAAAATTGTCTAGATATTCAAATGTTAATATTTAAGAGATATTTGTAATAACAGAAATGAGAAACTTGGAGTAACAAATTGTAAAGTTTCAGTCTCTAGTAAAATATAATAAACATTTATCCATACATAGATGCGTATGCTTGTGTTTATGTGTATATGTATCTGCTAGTGTGTTTGTGTGAATGTGTGTATATACATACATGCATTTGTGTTTTGTGCTCATACATTCATGCAAATGTTTGTGTGTTGTCCAATATAAACATAATACAAAAAACATACATAAACATTTATATATGTATATATATGGAAATATATATATATATATATATATATATATATGCTTGCATGTGAGAATCTATGTACACAGATACACACAAGAGTAAGTGCACACACATACACACACACACACACACACACACACATAGACATACACACACGTATATATAATACCATAGAAGATGCAAAGAGAATGTGTTATCTATTGATTTCCTGAATGATGAAAACTAAAAAGTTAAAATCCTAAAACAACAATCTCTAATTTGAAACAGAAGAAAACTTGGCTTCCTTATCTGAATTGTTTACATTGCTATAGAGGCAAATTAATATATTTATCTTATGTCTGTATAGGTATTAGGGAAGACTACTGGCTTCATATCTGTGTGTGTATGTGTGTGTGTGTACATACATATATATATATATATATATATATATATATATATATATACATATATACACACACATATGTATATATATATAAATGTATATATGTATGTACATGTATATATATATGTATGCATGTATGTATGAGCATATATGTATATATATATATATGTATATATGCATGTATGTATGAGGATGTGTGTGTGTGTGCCTATGTGTGTGTGGATATATATCACAATGTCAGAGTTGTAAAGTATATGAAAATATATTTCGTTTTACTTAGTACAAACATCTGATATTGAACTCAATATGCTGAGAGAAATAGATAAATATATTTATTACAGTAAAAAGCTGACAGTCTGCTCAAAGCATTGCTCTTTCCTGGGCTCTCTACAACTGTAGAAGAGAGAAAGAATTTCAGAGTATATATAACACTAGGTAGATATTAGATTTTACTGGCAATCTGGGCCTTAGAATCAAAGATTGAAAAACAGTATTGAAATTTATTGTAAACCCTTTTAGATACTAATCGGCCCCTGACAACCTCCAGCTCTATGATACAAGATTTCTGTTTTAATGTTATGAGTTCATATCAAAAAGTTCCCAGAATCGTTATGTTTAATAAAAAAATAACTTATTTACCAAGTTTTTAAATTATCTCTTTTGAAATAGTCACCTTGCACAGCAATACACTTGTCCCAACATTCCGGTAACCTTTGGAACCTGACCTTTGTTTTTCGATAATCAGGTTGAGGATCTTCTGCGATTCACTCTTGATCTCTATAATGGTGTTAAAACAGTAACCTCTGAGCTGCATTTTTATCTTGGAGAAGAGATGGAAGTCTGCAGCTGGAAAACTGAGCAGGTGTGGAAGTGACGCCATGTTGTCTTTTGGTGAGAAACTCATGAGTGAGGAGAGCTCAGTGACAGGATGCCTTGTTTTCGTGAAGAATGCAATTCTTTGCCTGCACGGACCCAAACGATGGACCAACAACATCAACAATGTTATTAATTGTCGTCTGATGATCCTCATGCACAACCTGATGAATTTTCGCCACATTTCCAGGGGTGACACTTGTAGCAGGTCTTCCAGATTGCTCATCATCTTCCAAGGATGTTCTTCCACTTTTGAAGCATCCATGCCACTCGAAACATTAAGTATGACCCATTGCCTTAACGCCTTAGCTTGCCAAAACATGTTCAATGTCTCTGGAGCAGTCATCCAATTCACGCTGGCTCTTTGTTCCAGCTTCCTGTCCATGACAGAAATCAGAGTCTACAGCATACACATGATCACACGACCACAAATTTCACAACATGTGAAGTAAACATGGTAATGTCACTCAGCACACTACCTCATGAAGGTCACTGCTAGCTCTCAGTGTGCATGCAATCATATGCTGTCATCTGTTAGCACACTACAGAACTAATCCGGGAACTTTTTGATACCACCTCATACCTAAATTAAAAATATCCATCACAATTTCATGTTAATCTATGTTCCAAATATTAGTTTAATAATGAAATTGTCGTTGATTTCAAAATAGTTTGAAACAAGAAGAATGTATTTCAACAGAAATATGGCAATAAAAGTGTCAAGATGTCTACATATGGGTTCTTTGCTTCTGAATGTATAAGGATATAGTGGAACTTGATTGAAAGTTATTTGAAAAGAAGGTGATACCTTCACATCTTCCTTCTTTTCCTCCGGCATTGGATTCTATCTGCAATGAATTAGTTTACCTACTATTTAACATCAATAATATGGACTTACATTATAACTGTTCATCATCATCATCATCATCATCACAATTTAACATCTATTTTCCATACTGGCATAGGTTGGATGGCTTGACAGGAGCTGGCAATGATAGAGGCCACACCAGGTTCCCTAGTCTGTTTTGGCTTGGTTTCTACAGCTTAATAGTCTTACTAATGCCAACCACTTTACAGAGTGTACCGGGTTTTTTTTTACGGGGCACCATCTCCAGTGCTTTCCACATGGGATGAGCATCAGTGCTTCTCACGTGGCACTAGCAGCAGTGCTTTTTACATGGCACCAGCATCAATGATTTTTACATTGCACCATCACTAATACATTTTACATGGCACCAGCAGCAGTGCTTTTTACCAGTGTCTCATTCCAGGAGAATAACCAGCATGTAGCACAACTATTATGAACATTCCACAACTGATGTTTTATAAATTGTTTATGATCTAAACTCCCATAACATTCATTATTAATTTCAAGTTGTGTCAATGTATATACATACATATGGGAGAATATACAAAAAATAACAACAGACGAGGACAGGTGGTGTAAATAACAAAAGTATATATTAGTATGACGCTCGGGAATACGGAAAGTCTTTGACGTTTCGAGCTACGCTCTTCAACAGAAAGAATACGGAGACAAGGAGAAAAACACGGAGAAAAAAAATTGAATAGTGTTCAGTCAACGGTCAATCATAATACATACATACACACATATATAATATATATATATATTGATAGAAATGGTAAGACAACAAAAGAATGAAAGAGACCTCGATATTATGTAAATAGAGGAATGTATCTGTAAATATAATATGTGACAATTATTCGGTAGCCATGATGAAACTCCGAGTTTTGGATGTTGGGGTGGAAACCCACCGCTACCATCTCTTCAGTTATCAGGCCATCAATAAAAAACGTTTTTCCGATGGCCAGATAACTGAAGAGATGGCATCATGAGTTTCCACCCCAACATCCGAAACTCAGAGTTTTATCATGGCTACCAAATAATTGACACATATTATATTTACAGATATAGATACACACACACACACACACACACACACACACACACACACACACACACACATATATATATGTATAATACATCTATAAATATCAAAATCTGACTTGATACTGATTGTTTTTCTGGTTATATTTTTACTCTACTATGCATGTACCAGCTCAATTGAAACATTACCTATAATCAATCTTCATTAGGCAGGTAAAGCACCTTTACATGCTTAGTTGCATTTCAAGCTGGATTTTAGACTGCAAACCAACCTGAACACTAATTGTATGTACCTTTTATCTTATGCCATCAAACATAACACTACCTGAATTTCATATATAGATATATACATATACCTATAGGCATACACCCACATGTGCACATGCACGCATGCATGCACACACACACACACACACACACACACACACACACACATAATACATATGTGCACACACGCCTGCATGTATATATAGAGAGAGATAACGAACATAATCATCATTATATGTCCATCTTTCACACTAGCAGCTGACATGGGATGAATGCTTTAACAGGATCTAATGAGTTGGAGGACTGTATTGAGCCCCAAAGTCTGCTTTCTATGGTTTCTATGGCTGGATGCCATTCTTAATCCCACTTACTTTACAAAATGTACTGGGTGCTTTTCCAAGATACCAGCTCAAGTAAGGTTACCCAGTAACTCACAAGACCAGTCAACTAAGTGTGGTTACAATCAACTAAGAAAAAAGACCACTCAACTGAGTGGGATTACAGTAGGGAGAGAGGTGGATTTATTCTAGGTGTTGAGATGCTAATGTATGGTAGAGGGTCAGACAGAAGTGTCTTGCTATAGAGGAGATGCATTATTCAAGGGTGGGAGAAGCTGGTGATGAGGTACCAGATCAAACTCTGAAAGAACAAGAAAGTAAATATGAGAGGCAATATGGACAAAAACAAATCAAGAAGTGTTGGTGGATAAGTTCTTAGATTGGATGAGGAGAGTGACAGATGGTTAGAGATGGATGTAGAAGAGGTGTATGTTGTGAATGGAACAAGGGTAGGGATGTGGTCAATGGTAAATAAAAGTATGGTGAGGAGACGGGGAAAGAATAAGAGTAACTCAGGAAAGAGGAGGTGATAAGTAGCAGTATAGGAAGAGAGGAGAGCAGCTGCACAATAAACCTGTAGGTAGATAAGCAAATATGGAGATGTGTCCGCTGGAATAATAAGGAATGACAAGAGAGTGAGAGAGAGAAAGAAAGAGAGAGAGATGGACGTCAGAGATATGCAGGGGTGTCTATTGTGAGTGGGGCATAAAAGTGGGAGGAGGAGGCTATTGATGGCAGAATGACAATGTGATGAGACTGATAATATAGTGTGTTAAAGATAAGGTAATGGCAGTGTTAATATATCTCTCTGAGGAGAAGGAGAGATAACAGGAGACACAGTAAAGGGTGATCAGTGGACAATAAAATGGAAGAGATGATAGTGAGAGGGAGGGATAAGTGTTAAGAAGATGAGAAGTGGGGTGGGGGAAGAGATTAAAATGAGACAGATTGTATGCAAGGTCAGGAATAGTGTATATCTATACATATAGAGTGTGTGTGTATGTGTGTGCACGCATGTGTGCATGTATGTCTGTGCATGCGTGTGAGTATGTGTTTGTGTGTAGGTACATAAGCTCCCATATCAATGTTTAAAAATGTATGTGTGTGAGTGTGTGTATGTTTATTTTCATAGTCTCTAATTTCTATGTGATCAAGAAATTTATTCAACAGTACATGGCTCCAGGTTCAATCTCAGTGTATACTACCTTCATCATATATATATATATATATATATATATATATATATATATATATATATATATATATATATATATATCATCATCATCATCATCGTTTAACGTCCCTTTTTCCATGCTGGCATGGGATGGATGGTTCAACTGGGGTCTGGAAAGCCAGGAGGCTGCAGCAGGCTCCAGTCTGGTTTGGCAGTTTCTACAGCTGGATGCCCTTCCTAACGCCAACCACTCCAAGAGTGTAGTGGATTCCTTTTATGTGTCACCAGCACAGCGGCCAGAGGAGGCTGGCAACGACCACGATCGGCTGGTGTTTTTTATGTGCCACCAGCACGGAAGCCAGTCAAGGCGAGACTAGCATTGGCTATGTTTCGATGGTGCTTTTTACGTGCCACCGGCACAAAGATCACAACTATAGTTTCCATTTGATTTTGATTTTGATGTACTTGACTCAATATGTTTCCTCAAGCACAGCACGTCACCCTACGATCCAAGGTACTTTTGAATGGGCTGGTTATGCGACACTGCTGTAGGTTTCAGCTGTGAACTCACTTTATTTGCTGGGTTTTCACAGTCACAGCATATCTCCAGAGGTCTCAGCCTTTCATCATCGCCTCTGTGAAGCCCAACGTTTGAAGGTCATGCTTCACCACCTCATCCCATGTCTTCTTGGGTCTACCTTTACCCCGGATTCTTTCAACTGTTTGGGTCTGGCACTTCTTCACACAGCTCTCCTCACACCTTCACAAATATATATATA
>NC_068994.1:42129080-42132365 GCF_001194135.2 Octopus bimaculoides | reverse complement strand
TATAGATACATACATACAGACAGACAGACATATATATATCATGATTTAACTATTACTTTCTCAGATGCAGCATGGAATTTTGTCAGTGAACAGGTTGCAGTTTCAAAGTGACGAAAATATTTTGACAAATTAAATTTAAATGTTGAAGTGAATCTAACAGTTTTCGTGTGTTTTTAAATGGCTTATAAACACCTTCCATGCTGCAATTGTTTTTGTTTCAGCACATGAGCACAGATCAGGTCACTTGCTATGCAAGTACATCTCCATAATGTGTGTGTGTGTGTGTGTGTGTGTGTGTGTGTGTGTGTGTGTGTATGTGCGTGTGTGTAATGGGGTTGGGTAATGCTTTAAGCGTAGAATATGGTGAAAATTTATTTGTGGAACTCTGTCACGCTATATGTGCATGTGTTTCAGTTTATTGTTATATACAAATACATACTTATCTTGTCTTATATGTATATCTTTCTGTATGCATTTATCTTTTGCCAATGTTTATTGACAACAGATGTAAAAATCAGCAAGAGCAGTGAAGACAACCTAATGCCCTTCAGAGAAAGTGCATTGTGGTATTTTCTCTGCACCAAGTTACAGACACTCCCTTGTTGCTCTTGCTGTCAGAAATGCATTGAACCACTGATTGTTTTTTTGTAAATCTGTGACACTTGCCCTAGGCACCACCCTGTGGAAATGAACTCACAACCATATGGTTGTATGGTTAGGAGGCAAACATTTTAATCACAGAACTGGTGTATGTGTGTGTGCACGTGCACGGGTGTGTATGTGTGTGCATGTGTGTATATAGGTGTGTGTGCATGTTTGTGTCTTTGTATGTGCGTATGTGTGTATGTGTGTGTGTGTGTGCGTGTGTGTGCATGTGTGTGTTTGTGTATGTGTGTATATATGTGTGTGTGTGCATGTATTTGTGTGTATGTGTGCATGTGTGTGTGCATGTGTTTGTGTGTGCATGCATGCGTGTTTGTGTATGCATATATTTGTGAAGGTGCATGGCTTAGTGGTTAGGGCATTTAGTGGTTAGAGCTCATGAGTTCAATTTCCAGTGGTGCATTCTGCTCTGGAACAGAACACTTTATTTCATGTTGCTCCAATCCACTCAGCTGACAAACATGAGTAGTACCTGTATTTCAAAGGGCCAGTCTTGTCACACTCTATATCATGCTGAATCTCCCTGAGAACTACATTTAGGGTCCATGTGTCTGTGGAGTGCTCAGCCACTTAGATGATAATTCCACGAGCAGTCTGTTCTGTTGATTGGATCACCTGGAACACTTGTCATTGTAACTGACAGAGTGCCTGTTTGTATATATGTGTATATACATATATTCATTATATATGCATATATATATACATACATATTCATATGCATTAATATATTCAATAATTTAGGATGCAAAGAAACAGTAATATTGGAAGTTTCAACAAAATGCATAAAACTTCATTTGAATAACATTGCAATTAATGGCAGGAAGAAAAACATTCTTTTAAATATATGTAACAGGAATTTTAACACACATACCAGAAATACATATCATGAAATGCATAACATTGAGATTTAACATAAATATACTTATTTCCATAAGCTACCATAAGAACTCATTTACACTCATGCATATAATTATGTGCATATGTGTATATCTAAAGTGTCTATGTATTTGTGAGAGGTTGAAATATAAATATATATATCATCATCATCATCATCATCATCATCATCGTTTAACGTCCGCTTTCCATGCTAGCATGGGTTGGACGATTTGACTGAGGACTGGTGAAACCGGATGGCAACACCAGGCTCCAGTCTAATTTGGCAGAGTTTCTACAGCTGGATGCCTTTCCTAACGCCAACCACTCAGAGAGTGTAGTGGGTGCTTTTACGTGTCACCCGCACGAAAACGGCCACGCTCGAAATGGTGTCTTTTATGTGTCACCCGCACAAGCCAGTCCAGGGGCACTGGCAACGATCTCGCTCGAAAATCCTACGGGACCCAGTCAGGCGGTACTGGCAACGGCCACGCTCAAAATGGTGCATCTCATGTGCCACCCGCACAAGAACCAGTCCAGGGGCACTGGCAACGATCTTACTTGGCTTGCCGGGTCTTCTCACGCACAGCACATTTCCAAAGGTCTCGATCAGTAGTCATCGCCTCGGTGAGGCCCAATGTACGAAGGTCTTGCCTCACCACCTCAGCCCAGGTCTTCCTGGGCCTACCTCTTCCACAGGTTCCCTCAACTGTTAGATATATATACATACATATATATATATGCATGTATATATGTATGTATGTATGCATATATATATATTTCTACATACACACACACATGTGCATCTGTATATTTACAAAATATGCATAAATATTCCTGTATGTACATGCATACATACGCACCTACATGCAGAAACATTCACAAAGACAATTAGATATAGAAAGATTCCATATATATAATGAAGGAAATATATACTTTTCCTGTATACAAATGTAATATTTTCACATTAAAGCTTCATTCGCCACCCACTACATCAAGACATGCTAACAATACAGGAGGACAGTAAAGAGAATAAATTTAATTATAAGATTTCAAATTTGTAATTAATTTTCAGTTGGCAAAATCAAGAAAGAGGAAGTTGGTTATTTCAGCTCCAGCTTCCACTGTACTAAGTGAATTATTGAATTACATTTGAACATGCATACATACATACATACATACATACATACATACATACATACATACATACATACATGCATACATACATGCATACATACATACAGATAAATATGAGTATACATATATTTACATGCATATATGTTTATGGAAATAAAACATTATGCATATATATATATATGCATGTGTGTGTATAACTATATGTGTATATGCATATATATGCATGTGCATGTATATAACTATATATATATGTATATACATATACACACACACACACACACACACACACACATACATTATATACATTTATATATATTATATATAAATATAATATATATATTATATTATATATATTATATATATAAATACTCCTGCACCTATATATATAAATAGGCGTAGGAGTGGCTGTATGGTAAGTAGCTTGCTTACGAACCACATGGTTCCGGATTCAGTCCCACTGCATGGCACCTTGGGCAAGTGTCTTCTACTATAGCCTTGGGCCGACAAAAGCCTTGTGAGTGGATTTGGTAGACGGAAACTGAAAGAAGCCCGTCGCATACATGTATATATATATATATATGTGTGTGTGTGTGTGTGTGTGTGTGTGTGTGT
>NC_068994.1:42116045-42123545 GCF_001194135.2 Octopus bimaculoides | reverse complement strand
CTCACTACTACTACTACCTCTTCAACTATCATCATCATCATCATTATCATTATCATTACTGTCACCATCATCATCATCATCATCATCATCATAATCATCGTTGTCATCATCATCATTATCATCATCAACTACAACGATCTCCTCATTGTTAATATCATTGTCGCCATAACTTTAATTACAATTGATGTATTCTTCATTATTACCCATTATTATTATTAGCAGTTTCATATTGATACATTCATCAGAAGGATTTGACCCTCTTCATGTATTTCAAAATAAATTTTTAGCATTTAATTGGAATCTTTTTAATTTTTTTAAAATTTTTTTTCATTTTTGCTATAGAGAAATTATTGAATACATTCTGTGTAAAAGTTATTAACGGTAATTCTTTTTTTTTTTATATGTGTGTTTGGCATGTTTGCGGATGGAAACATAAGTATGAGAAAAGCATGAAAGAAATTTCCCCTTCCATTTACACACTTTCATTAATTTATTCATATATATACATGAATACTGGTAATTGTATATGCTGCATTAATTGAAGCACACATGCAAAAGCATGCATATGTATATATATGCGCATATCATAGATCTGTATATAAATATATGCATTTCATGATACAGTGGTTTATATATATAAATACACAGATTTACTGATTTACCGATGTATACATGCATATTCATCTTAATTGAACATTTTTCCCTTTGATTAAACTGATAAGATATCTCTGAAACTTTCTGCATCCATATAGTAAATGTTTTGTATAATTTCGGTTTTAATCAAAATTCCAAAGCCAGGAAAAAAAAAAAATAAAATAAAAAAGGAAAACAAAGAAAAAAAAAATGATAAGGATATATAATTGCTTACTTTAGTGAAAAGCACATTTAACAAAACAAATAATAAAATAATGGAAAATAAAATAAAAAATAATAGTGCATAGTTTAAAGAATGCAAGTGCTGCTATATCTAAATGAGCAATCATATACATGTTTATATATCTATGTATATATCTATACATATCTGAAGTGCCTCACCCAATGTTATGATCTAGTTCGATATTTAATGTTTCTATGCAGGGTTGTATTCGTTAGAATGTCCACATTAACATGACACAGAGAGAGCAATAGCTATCATTAATGTAATCTGATGCAATGAGAATTCAATTAGAGTTCAATGGAGTCACATAAAAGATGTTAGTAAGAAAATCTATAGTTTAAAATTTTTCCCTTGGAAAATCATATTTTTAAGAGTATTTTCAAAATTGCTGAAGCATGCTTATATTTATTACTTTTCAGATACTTTACAAAAAGAAATATTTCAGAAAAAAATAATAAATTTAATTTCAAAATGTTATTGTTTCATTATTTTATATAATATACATATATATTCATATATATATATATATATATATATATATATATATATATATATATATATATATATATATATATATATGTATGTATGTATGTATGTATATATATACAAACACACACATATATGTGTTTGTATACACATATATCTATATATACATATTTATATGTGTATATATTTGCATATATACATACATATATATGTATGTATATGTGTATGTGTGTCTGTGAATGAGGGAGGGAGAGAGTGAGAGAAAGAAAGAAAAAGAGGGTAGGAGGGAGATATATGACATTTTTCAAATAATGCTCTTAAAAAATACGCGTAGTCTGATCTAATTAAATTTTTTGTATTATTATTTTTTTCATCTATTTTCTTTACACTTTCAGAATCATTTTGACATTTTGTGATTACAACTGCAACAGAAAAGAATATGCTGCTTTCACTTTGTGTGTTACTCTCATTCCTATCCAAAATTCTTTGTGTAGATCTTGTTTACCATGTGGAGGAAGGCAGGAGTCATTCTACATATATCGGAAATATTGCGACAAATACGAAATTGCTGGACAATGTACAAATGAAAGACCGCAATAAGGTGTGGTTTAGCATAATACAACAGAGTGGTACCGCTGATAAACAATTATTCAATGTTTCTAAAAATGGAAAACTTTATACAGCTCAGGTATTGGATGCAGAATCTCTTTGTTCATATGCCAAAGAATGTTTCAAAACAATCAAAATTGCTGTCCGTCAAGCAAAGACTTTTATGAAGATTTTAAAGATAAAAATTGTCATCGATGATGTTAATGACCATCAACCAGAATTCCCATTAACACAAGTTAGTATCCAGTTTTCAGAAAGAGATGGCAGAGGAACCAAAATTTCAGTTCCAAATGCCATAGACAAAGATGTAGGTGTTCTTAATTCCCAGATTACATATCAACTTGAAAAGAGTTCTGACGAACCATTTGCTTTATTATATTCCAAGAGAATTGATGGAACCAGTAAATTAGAAATTATTTTAGAAGAAAAACTTGATCGAGAAGCAAAAGACCGATATGTTTTGGAAGTTATTGCAAGAGATGGAGGATCACCTGTCAAACAAAGCATTTTGACTGTATATATAGCAGTTGCTGATGAAAATGACAACTCCCCAATTTTTTCACAGAATGTTTATAACATCTCCATAAGAAACAGACACCAAAAATCTATTCCTGTAACAACTCTATTCGCTAATGATTTGGACTCAGGTAAAAATGGCAAAATAGTTTACCATTTTAGTTCAAAAACTTCAGATGTTGCAAAATATCAGTTTATTTTAAATCAAGTAACTGGGGAGATATTTCTTAGCAATGAATTTGATTTTAATGAGAAAGTCACTTACATGCTTTTTGTTGAAGCAACTGACAAAGGAAGTCCTCCCTTAAGTTCCATTGCTCTCGTTCTGGTAAATGTTATTAATGACCGCAATAACCAACCAAAAATTGATGTCAACTTTGTCTCTGCTCTTGATGAAAACACTGCTGTAATAACTGAGGACACTAAAGTTGGCAGTTTTATTGCATATGTAATGATTACTGATGATGATATTGGGCAAAATGGCAAAGTTAGTTGTAATTTACAACACGATAAATTCCAGCTTTTAACTATGAATTCTAAAGAGTTCAAAATCATAGTTAAAAATCCAGTTGATCGAGAAAAGGAAGATCATTACCAAATTGTAATTGTGTGCTCTGATAAAGGATTCCCTCCTCAAAAGACTGAAAGAGCTTTTTCCATCCAAGTGACTGATGTCAATGATGTACAGCCTCAGTTTACTAAAAATACATTCAAATTTCTCACTTATGAAAATGAGGAACCCAATTTCCCTGTCGGATTCATCAACGCAACTGATGAAGATCTTGGACTTGGAAAACGATTGACTTTTTCTCTGCAAAATTCAAATGATGCATCCCTTCCTTTTAAGATAACTGATAATGGATTTATTTCCACAACACAATCACTAGATCGTGAAAGGCAGGATATATACAAATTTCAAGTGTGGGTGAGAGATAATGGAGTACCGTCGCTAAGTAATAAAGCAAATGTTATTGTTGAAGTCATGGACGAAAATGACAATGCTCCTCATTTCATTTTCCCAAGTGTTAACCCATTTAGTCTAGATGTCTACTATCATCCAAACAGTAGAAATAACATCTCAGTATTGAAAGTTGCTGACAGAGATAGCCCAAGAAATGCTTTTTTCAAATATGAAATAGTTAAAGGAAATGAAAAACGATTGTTTACAATTGATTCATACACAGGTGTGTTGTCTTTCTCTCGTACAGTGTACCAGAATGATGCTGGCTTGTATAAACTACAGTGTGCAGTCAGAGATAGTGGCACTCCTGTTTTAACTGCGACCACCAATTTATCTTTAACATTGATAGTTAGCAATAAAACATTGAAAATGATGAAAGACGAACACATACTTTTGGATAACAGAATACATGTTAATTTGGTAATACTAATAACTTTGGCATCTGTTATTGTATCAGTTGTTGTTGTCGTTTCTATAACAGCATGCATTGTCAGATGTCATAAGAGAAATGCTCTGCACATGACTGCAGTAGATACATCAAATCGGTCTTTTAGAGAAAAGAGACACTTAATCTCTCAAACGAACAATTCTGCTGTCATAACAGGAAATTCAGATGAGATGAGAAATAGAAATATTCAGCTGATGAGGTCAAGAAGTCAGCTTTTCACTGAAGAGGAATTACAGTATGATTGGAAAACATCTACTATAACCAGAAAGCTGCCAACACCTACACAGGTAAGACCAAGAACAAACCATTATTTCTATGTGTAAACTATTATCATTATTATTATTATTGTTGTTGGTTTTGTTGTTGTTGCTGTTATTATTATATGCATGTTAAGATACATTTTGTTTCTCAAATACAATTTCTTTTAGCTTCGATAGTTATTTCCTGTTAAAGACCAGATAAAATACGAGCATTTCTTTTTTTATTATCATTATTACTTGGTTTCATTAAGAATAAATTCTAAGACTGTTTCCAAGTATGAAGACAAAGTTTTGTCTAATAGTATATCTGTTTTTGAATGCAGTAAAGTGTAAGAATTGCTTACTGCACACCATAAATGTCCAACATGATTGATGTCTGTTCTACAGCAATTGCACAGTGAATCATGGATAATGTCAACTAACAATATAGATAACCACATTTTTTTTCTTTTTTTTTTTGCTTACAAGTCAATATAATTAACACCAAACCTAAATCCCAACTCACTGATGTATTTAAATATTTAAAACTCATAATAATGTTCTTACACAGTGATATAATAAAGAATACATCAAATATTAATAGGCAATCGAACTTGATTTGCTGGCTTACATTGTAACACATCAAACTACTTTAAGTTAAAAACCAAAAGAAAAAAAACCCACCAAAAAAAAAAATGTAAAGTGTGATTTGGCAATCTTAACATCACACTTGTAAGGGGCAGAAACAGAAATAATCTTTATTATAATAGGTGACATGGGAATAATTAAAGAACTAGGCAGACACATGCATTAACCAAAACTTCAGGATTTACAAATATGCACACGACATACCAAATTTAGCCCTACAAGGCACTGCACGTGTATTATGTAAAGAACTTTCAATACAATAGAAACAATACGACTTTCAAACAAAAGCCTGTACAAACCCAAGAGCTACACACTATAGTATAATGAAAGCATGCAATAAAAATCATAATTACCACCACCACCACCACAATCATTCCCATTATCATCATCATTGTCATCATCATCATTGTCGTCGTCGTCGTCGTTGTCGTCATCATGTTGATCATGATCATTAGTCCGATCTTTACTTCATTAACATTTGGCTACTGTTGATCCTTGTCTTCTATTGTAGTAGTTAGAAGTTCAGCACTGATGAGAAAGTTATCTTCTAGCAAATCGATATGACAACTGAATGATGATGTTGACGACGACGACGATGATGATGTTGACGACGACGACGATGATGATGATGATAATGATCTTTATTAGTCACAAAAGCTTGAAGAAATACAAAAAAAAAAACAAAACAAAACCTCAGAAAATATGAGGCTTTCATTAGGCTTCACAAAAGAAGAAAAAAGAATAATGTGGACTGTGAAAAAACATGTTTACATATTACATAAGAAATTCATAGAGATATTATACAATGTATGAAAGGATGTGTTAAGAGTTTTAAAGGTACACAAGCATGTTGTAGACATGCATATATATATATGTACGTACATACATATATATATATATATAGATATATATGTTGTGTGTATGTATGTGTATACATATATATGTATGTGTATGTGTATATATATATATATATATATATATATATATATATACATACACATATATACATGTATACATATATATGTGTGTGTGTGTAAATATTACTAGTATATATATGTGTGTGTGTGTGTACATATGTATATATGCAGACACACATGCATATCTGCATGGAAATAAAGAAAGCACAGTCAAACACACACTAATTAAAACAAGATATAATTTAAAGAAATAAAAACCTGAACCGTTGCTGACTAGTTGAGATGAGTATGCCATGATCTTGTTTACTTCACCATTTCTCCAGTTTTGCTCAAGTTAAACAAAATGCATGAACATGCACTATTTCTTTCTTTTCTGGTTTTTTTTTTGAGATATTTAAACATCAACATCTTGAAATATTCTGTTTCTTTTTTAAGTTCAGTATAATAATTTAATTTTAATATTTGTTTCAAGTTTTGGAACAAGACCAGCAATTTCGGTGGGAAGGGTAACTCAACTGCATTGCCTCCAGAGCTGAACTGGTACTCATTTTATTGATCCTGAAACGATGAAAGACAAAGTGTCAATTGTGGCAGAATTTGAATTCAGAACCTAAAGATGGACGAAATACCACTAAGCATTTTGCCTCGTATGCTAACAGTTCTACCAGTTCACTACCTTGACTTAGTTTTAATATTACTACCAATCACAATATAAATATGGTTTTTACATTCTGAACCTAGTTGTGTTTGTGTTATCAAAGTTTCTTTGAAGAGTCCTGCGACAACAGAGATGTGTAGTTTTTAGGTGTGTCTGTCGGGTAAGATGCTTGAAAGAAACTGAAAGAAGCCTATCATATATATATATGTGTATACATCTGTGCATGTATGTCATTGTGTCAGTAAAAGCACCCACTACACTCTCTGAGTGGTTGGCGTTAGGAAGGGCATCCAGCTGTAGAAACTCTGCCAAATCAGATTGGAGCCTGGTGTAGCTATCTGGTTCACCAGTCCTCTGTCAAATTGTCCAACCTATGCTAGCATGGAAAGCGGACGTTAAACGATGATGATGATATTGAAAGACGGTTTGTTTTCATATAGTTGATGTATGAAGGGAGCACACTATTTGGAATAATACAAGAGTTGCTAATTTGTTGTTGTTATTACTGTTACTCACTGCCTTCCAAATTACTTGAGCATTCGCAGCATTTCCTTTGATTAATTGTTCACTATATTTTTTGATTTCTTCATATTTTTGCAATGTTCTTTAGCTACCATGCTGCCATATGCATGGTAGCAATTTTGGATGTGAAAATATAAAGTGTGTAAATAAAATTTTAAATGTCTGTGAAGCAAAAACCTCTTTTTTTCTTTCTGTATCTGCTCTCTATTCCTAAGTATCAAGGGCAGCCTGCTTCTTTAGGCAATTAATTATAGTTCTTTTTTTTTTTGCAAGTACTATAAACAAAATCTTATTTGGTAATGCTTTGAAATAAAATGTTGTTATCAAGAGGCACGATGATAACAACTACAACAACAGCAACAACATCAACGATTATAATATTTTTGAGGATCTGCTTCTCCCAGCATGTACAGATTTGTCTGGATACCAAATGCAAACAGGTTGAGATTGATCCAGAAATTTGTTTGGTTAGTTCAGCCATATTTAATGGCTTCCATGGGTGCACATGAGTATATACATACATACATACATACACACATATATATATATATATATATATATATATATATATATACATACATACATACACACACATATATATATATATATATATATATAT
>NC_068994.1:42108789-42113789 GCF_001194135.2 Octopus bimaculoides | reverse complement strand
ATTTTTCCATCTTTGATTTCTTCTGGCATAATGCTAAATAAAGTAGTACCATTTGAGGTAATAAAATAAAAATAAAAACTAGTTGGCAAACAAAATGATTTTGCAAAGTTTATAGATTTAGGTAAGATCATGTGCCATGATGTAAAGAGAAAGCAATATTTCAGGATGAATGCATTTCAGTTTATATTGCTGCTGAGAAGAGAATGCCAACACACTACAAATGATATCTATGATAGATGGTATTACAACCATAGGCAGGGTGGGATGGGTTTATTTCTCATTCTTTAGTGCAACTCCCTTACTAGTTTCATCTAGAGAAAGTTGTTGTGCCCATCTCTTGCACAAGCTTTCCAAGTCAGACAAGATTGATGAGTGATGTGGTTGATAGTTCTCTTCCGTCATCACTTTTTATATGAATGGTATCGAAAGGTTCCCAGACAAGTTATGTTTCATAAAAAAATAACTTATTTACCTAAGTTTTAACCTCATCTCTTTTCAAATAGTCACCTTGTACAGCAATATACTGATCTCAGTATTCCTGCTACTTCTGGAATCTGGCCTGGAAGTCATTTCCTGTAAGCAAGTAGAGAACCTTCTGCAATTCACTCTAGATCTTGACAACAGTGTTAAAAAAGTGACCTCTGAGCTACATTTTCATCTTGGGGAAGAGATGGAAGTCTGCAGGTGCCAATCCGGTGAAGTGGGTCATTGTGAAAGTGATACCATGTTGCTTTTGGTGAAACTCACAAGTGAGGAGAGCTCAGTGATGAATCTAATTCTTCAAGCTCCATAGATCCAGTTGCTTTTACCAAATGTCCTCCCTCAAACAACTCAAGACATCACAGTAGAACTCTCGATTTATAGTCTGGCTCTGGAGGATGAATTCTTGATGCACAGTACCACATTTCCATGGCTGAGGCTCATAGCAGGTCTTCTAGATTGCTCATCATTTTCCATGGATGTTCTTCCAGTTTTGAAGTGCCTGCACCACTTGAAACATTGCATACAACCCATTGCCTGATTGCTGTAAGCTTACTCAAAGCATGCTTAATGTCTCTGTAGCAGACTTCCAAAGTTAATTTCACATTGGCTCTTTGTTCCTACCCATGATAAAGCCACAGACTACAGCTTAAAATATAAATTTCACAACTTGCAAAGTAAACACAGAAATGTCACTTGGCACAATGCCTCATGAAGGTCATTGCTAGCTCTCATTGTGCATGCAACTATGTGCCACCATCTGTTGGTACACTACAGAACAAATCTGGGAAATGTTTGATACCATCTCGTAAGGTTGTAAAAGATTTCACAAAATTTTACATCATAATGGAGTCATAGGGCCTTATAGTTAGGGTGTTGAGTTCATCATCATAATGTCAAAGGTTTGATTCCTGAACTAGGCAGTGTGATGTGTTCTTGAAGTATTTCATTTCATGTTGCTACATTTTACAAGCCCTCTCTCTCTCTCTCTCTCTCTCTCTCTCCAGCTAACACATGCTTAATGTGCCAAGAGCAAGAAGAATAAGAGAGTATTTATGTCAGGTCATGATTATATAGGTCCCTAAAACAGTGAGTGAAAACATGTTTTTACTACAAGATCACTTGCAAGTAATAGCTTTAGTTTTTGCTTTCCATTTACTTTTTTACATTACTTCTCTGGCCATTGGAACATATTACCTTGCTTAGAAGCAGGTAAGGGTTAGCATAATCGACATTCAGCCATAGAAACCGTGCCTCAATAAACTCTTTATGACCAGTCCAAGCATGGGAAATTAGGATGTTTAATGATGATTATGAAGAATATATTACATATCCATTGCCACCTTACATTTCTATATTTGAATTCTGCCCATATTCCTCGGAATTAAATTCTAGCTAGCTTTATAAAAGTGTAATTGGTTAAAAGTATTGAATTGATCATGGATATGACAGAATATTTGTAAATCAGAAAGAGAAATTATTGATGGTTGTATGTTTGGACTACACCAGCTGTTATTGAAAGTTTTCCTTATTTGTTTAATGATTTCATTTTCATTTTGTAAGACATAAGCGAATTCCAGTAAATACAAATAGTCTTCTGAGATAATGAGATGGGGTGGGAGAGAGGGGGGTCAACTTTGTAGAGCAAAGGTCAAATATGTTCATATTTGGAAGTATATTGAAACAATGTTCCTTGACCCTGTTGAGATAATTCAGAGAAGGAAAAATTGCTTAGTGTTTTCCAGAGATTTATTTTTGCTTTACTCATACTTTGCTTCTAATTATTATTCTTTGAAATACTTGTTTGCATTATAATTGTAGTATCAGATTGGAAAATTTAAAGCTGATGCTGATAAGGAAAATAAAATAAAGTAAGGAAAATATATTAAAAATAATAATAATAATGAAAATTACTACAACAAATTCAAACAAAATGAGAAGCCAAATATTGTGGTATAATTAAGTTATTCCTAAAGTCTTATTTACACAACAGAAAACATAGAAAGTTAAGAAGAGAGACAGGTTAAATATTTTCTTTAAACAAATCTAATTTTATATAAAATTACAGTCTAAGAAGGCATAGATATTCAGCTTTGAAAATTTCATTTCTAAACTTCTTGTCAATTTATACAATTACATAAGTAACTATTTCAGATCTCTGATTAACATGTTCTTTATTATCTAATTATTATTTCCATATAAAATATGTTCTCATTTGATCCTACTTGTTAGTTATTCTTTATTATAACCATTATCTGAAAAATTAGTATCTTTGAAATTTGTTTGGAAATTTTATATTTTTTTTCAGTTTCTTAATTTGTAACATCAAAAATGAATAGTAAAGTACTGTTTTGGGAAATGAAAATAATTTGTAAAAATAAGTTTCTACAATGGAAATATCTTATAAGCAATAACCATCTTATGGAAGTTAATTACAAAAAAGAGTAGTAATGCAAAGATGTTTTGCTTTTTAACCTACTAAGTTTTATAAAACAAGTATGAGTAACATCATCATCATCATCATCATGATGTCTGATTTAATTACCGTACAAGCCCATGTAATTTGTGCACCTGTGTAATTTACACAGGTGATTTTCAGGATTAAAACTGTTAAAAAAAAGCTTCTACTCGTGTAAAATTTGCACCCAAAAGTTTTCAGAATTGCTGATATGGCCAGGAAAAAAATGTCTTCAATTTAGTTGTATTTAGCATAATTTCATTTGCTTATGATTAGATTTTATTAAATTTTCATCAAACAACAATAATTTCTGTTTAACAGGTATCATGTTGAAAGTTATCAAATTAAGAAGTGCTTGTGTTGTTTACAATAAACTTTATTTTACATCTCTTGCCCACAAGAGATTATGTATGATCTTTACCATACTTCTGTATGTCTTCTCAAATCATGACCACAGGAAAAGTTGATATCAGCAAAAACAAAGCTGATAAATATGCACAAGTGGGGCAAAATAAGTTTAATTACCAATAAACATCAGCTTGGATGGCACTTTACTCAACTGACAGAGGAAGGTAAATGATCAAATTGATTATGTAAACAGAATTCTGATTGGTCGAAAGTGTCTTCTTGTCTCACGCTCTGATTTTCTGCCTATTCTTGTTGGAACCTTTGATATGGAGTATCAAAATTTTAATCCCTTTCACACTTATAAAATGTCGAGTAAACTTTAAAATTTGTCATTACTGTTTTAGCCGGGAGACCAAACTGATAGTTTGGTAACTTGCAAAAATAAACATTAAAAATTGAAAGGAGAAAATAAACAGCTTTGCAAGTCTAACTCAGTGTTTATTGAACAAGAGAGATGCAAAATTTAAGAAGTGACTTGTTAGAATATACACATCTGTGAGGAGACATAAACAAGAATAGCAAAATTCTACTATACCAAAAGAACTGGTAATACATACATTACAGTTTTTCTATGAAGAGAACATAGGGTTGCTGCATAATTCAACACGAATGTGAAATGACATTAAACATTGCATAAAGTAAATGAAGGTTTCTGTTGGAACACTTAGTTGATCTATTTAAGGAAATTTCTGGGCTCCATTGTGATAGGTAGAAACTCCAAGCATTGTAAAATATGACCTGGACTGTGATTACCAACATGAACGTCAAACTTCAAAAAGTAGTTAACCAATTAATGGTTTTAGTAAATTTATACAGAAAAAATAAGCATTATACTGTCCAGCGTAAATAAAAGTCAACTTCATTTATGCTATTCTGACATTAAATGAGTCAACTTCCCGTATGTCATTTTTTAACAAAAATAAACAGCTTTGCAAGTTTAACTCAGTGTTTTTTTCTCATATCGGACTCACATACTTTCTTGGTCGTTATTGTTGTTGTTGTTGTTGTTTAGCCCTAGTAAACACTGACTTTGCCCAATGATCAGATGTGTTGTATTCATAACCACTTCGTCTTTCTCTAAATGCATTCATATCAAGAACAAGCTTATTTGATATGTCCCTTCTTTTTGAAGATGGTAACATGTAGTCATTTAGCATGCAAATATAATAACCAAATTCCCTTAAATCTCTCCCTGCCCTCATAAAAAAATACAAAGGGACACATTGGTTGATACAGTATTTAACATAGAAAGTGTAAAATGTTTCGAGCTGGAATACATTTTATCATAGATTTGCTTGATCAAGGGATACTTTAAGCTGAACACCAACCTGCAAAGAGATTGCAGAAACTGTCTCTTTATCTCCTGAATAAGCCACTGAGACAAATCAATAATAATCCAACAAACGCAAACAAGACAAATGTAAAGGGAATTGAGAAGATAAGAAAAGTTTCTGAAATACCGAATTTAATGTCACAAAGCCTGGATAAAACTTTTTGGATATGTTTAGACATTGTGAAACTCATGAAGTGTTGAATTCATTTTTGAAAATATTACCCCATGGCAGCATGGAAAATGGACGTTAAATGATGAGGATAATGATGATGATGACCACAATGGCAATGATAGCGATGACGACAATGACAATGATGATGA
>NC_068994.1:42101289-42106289 GCF_001194135.2 Octopus bimaculoides | reverse complement strand
TAAAAGAGTAAAATAATTTGCAAATGTGGAAGTGGGGATTGTTCCAGAAAAAGATTATATTTATCTTTCTTACCCAACTGACCTGTTATAGTACTAGTTGTTGGTGTTTACCCCTAGGTTTCTTGATCAAGAAAGCTTATGATCAAAGGCACTCCAGTTTTGCCAGTCCTGTCTTTTCAGGCTTGTGAAGTGAATGCTAATGCACTGTATCTATAATAAGACTGGTTGGTCCGATCATTACGCAATTTACGGAGACGTAAACACACCAGCATCAGTTGTCAAGCGATATTAGGGGGACAAACACAGACACACAAACATATACCCCCCCCCCACACACACACACATATATATATATATGACAGGCTTCTGTCAGTTCCCATCTACCAAATTCACTCACAAGGCTTTGGTCAACCTAAGGTTATAGTAGAAGACACTTTCCCAAGGTGCCACACAGTGGAACTGAACCCGGAATCATGTTGTTGGAAAGCAAGCTTCTTAACACAGCCATTCCTGGACATATATATATATATATATATGTATATATATATTTAAGAGGAGTTTCTTTCAGTTTTCATTGACCAAGTCCACTCAAAAGTCTTTGGTTGACCTGAAGCTCTAGTAGAAGGCACATGCCTATAATGCTACTCAGTGTGGGACTGAACCTAGAACCATGTGGATGAGAACAAACTTCTTACCACATAACTATGCATACATATGTGTATGTGTATGTATATACATATGAATGTATGTGCTTGTATGTATATAGGTGTATGTATGTGTATGCATATATATAATATATATATATATATATATATATATATTTATAATCACATACACAAACATATACATACAAATACATAGATATATATGCATAAGGGCGTGTGTATGCAAATGTATATGTACATATATATGCATGTATGTATTGTGTAAATATATATATGTATATATATATATATATATATATATATATATATATATATATATATATATATATATATATATATATATAAATAAATCCAAATTATCTTTGCATCTAGCTACACCACACATACACATAGACATACACAAACATACACATCATTCCTTTCTTTCTCGCTTGCTCTCTGTCTCACTTCTCCCCCTCTCTCCCTCTTTCTTTCTTTCTCTCTCATAAAATGTGCCATCACAGCACCTATTTACACCTAGAAGTGTGAGGTGTGAGTGCCACTTCCAATTTCACAATTTCTAATTAATCAACTTTCTAATATAATAATGCATCTGCTCTACCATATACATAGCTAACTTATTTCAAAAGAGATTTATTAATTAGGAAACCTGTTATGTGATTTGTACCATCATTATATGTATAATTCTATGGATTGCTATATTGCTTCGATAGCAGCTGCTCATTGCTACAACCCTAAGTTTATAGTTAGCATCTATATTGTGGTCTTACGCTACACTTATCTAAAAGACAATAGAAAATGAGCTTACAAAAGAACCCTAACTTGATAACTTGGCAAAGCACAAATAGCCATCAAATCCCTTTAAATTCACACCAAATCATCTTTGAAATGCAAATTCATATTGAATGATGCCTTATATGATTTTCATCTGTGGTTTCCTAATTTGGTAAAGATCAAGTTTCTAACCCTACAAAATGTTTTAGTGAAGTTTTTTTAGGTACAAGGCCAGAAATTAGGAGGAAGGGGATAGTCAATTGCATCAACCTCAATATTCAACTGGTACTTATTTTATTGATCCTCAAAGGACGAAAGACAAAGTCAACCTTGGTGGAATTTGAACTCAGAACAAGAGGATGTATGAAAATATCACTAAGTATTTTGCCTAGTGTGCTAGTGATTCTGCCCGCTTGCCATCTTCTCCATCTTTATAAATAAGACGACAAAAGAATTTGCCTTTACTTCGTAATTCTTTATCTTTCTTTGCCTAGGTGTTGGACAACTTAAAAGACACTGCTTATATTTATCTTTTATTAATTTCAGTCTTGGACTGTGCCCACACTGGAGCACTACCTTGAAAGGTTTCAGTTCAACAAATAGATCCCAGCACTTATTTTTTAAAGTCTGGTAATTATCCAATCAATCTCTTTTGTGGAATTGCTAAGTGACAGGATCATAAACAAACCAAAACTGATTATCAAGCTGTTGGAGTGACAAACACAAAGACACACATGCACATGCGCACCTACACGCACACACACACACACACACACGCACACAGCCATGCCTACTCTTACAAGCCATGGTAAGTACTGAAGGTGCATGGCTTTGTAATTAGAGAATTGAGCTTACAATCACGAGGTTGGGAGTTCAGTTCTTTGACCAGGTTGCGGCTGTGTGTTGTGTTCTTGAGCAAGACACTTTATTTTACATTACTCCATTCCATTAAGGTGTAGAAATGAGTTGCAGCATCGTTGGTGCCAAGCCGTATTAGCCTTTGCTTTTCTCTTGGACAACATCCATGGTGTAGAGAGGTAAGACTGGTATTCATGGGCGACTGCTGGTCTTCCATAAACAACCTTGCCCAGATTTGTGCCACAGAAGGGAACTTTCTAGATGCTGTCTCATGGTCATTCATGACTGAAATTAGTCTTTAACCTCTGGGAATAAATTAAAACTTCTTGCCACACTACATTTGGAATTTTGGTACCATTTAATCTTTTAACTGCTTTTTTAGGACTTAGAATCAAATCTAACACATCACTGTACTACAGAATTAATATTTTCTATTAACTAAACAGTAGTAATCCTTTGTTCTCATCATGGTAGTATCACGGTTATATTTCTGTTGTTGGGTGAATTAATATCAGGCAGTTATTCTAAAGTAAAAACTTCCATTTTATTTTATTTTTTCTACCACTTCACATATTGTGAAGGTTGGTATTTAAGATACCACCTTAATAACAAACATGTTCAATGTCAAAAATTTCATCAGTGTTCCTACAGGAAGCTCCTAGCACCAATCACAAATACAATAATCCATTGTATGTTAAAGGAAATTATTTTAATTGATTATATTAGCCAAATTCCATTGTGTGACTACATGAACAGTTGCATGCCATCTGGTCAATTGATATTTTCATTGAACATCCTGAAAAAATATTGTTTTTACGAGGCACATATTTGCTTTAACATCAATATATGGTAAAATGTCAATACAAAACTGAGCTGCAGAGACAGTGACAAAAGAAATTATATGAATGCTTGTGAAGAAAATAAAGGAATAGAGGAGTGTGTGTGTGTATGTGTATATATATATATATATATTGAAGATTAAACTTTGGGAAGGAGATGGAATTAATTCGCAAACATTGCCAAACTATATTTGGGAAGACTAAACAAATAGTCAATGTTAATACTATGAAATAAATAAATAAATAAATAAATAAAATAGAAATGAAATGCAAATGCAAAAAAAAAAAAAAAATTATTGAAACCATTTATTGGGAAATTTCCTTCTCAATAAATGTTTTCTAATCACAATTGCTCTACTGCTGTTTTAGTGCCCAAAATTTGTTAATTCCAGAATAAAAAATACTTTTATGTCAAAAGCATTTAAAATGAGTGTTTGCTCTGTTGGTAGTTTGTGCCGGTTAGCTTTGCTTGAGCAAATCTATTGAACAACACAGAGAGTTAATCAATGAAGCATTCAATTAGAATTTCTGACTCTAAATATTCAATTTATTTTGTCTGTTAATTTAGATTTCAGAGTTAATTCTCTTGCATTTTTTGACCAGAATTATTCATTTAGGCATAATGACTTTTCACTTCATTATGGATATAATTCTGACTAATTAAAATATGTTTTGGCTATATTTAGTAAGCACAGGCATGGCTGTGTGGTTAGGAACTTTGCTTTGTGACCATGTGGTCTTGGGTTCAGTTCTGTTGCCTACAAGCAACACCATCATATAAGCGAGGTTGTTCATTTCCAGTCTTTCTATTTATGGGAAAATATCACCTTGCTTGGAAGCAGGTGAGTGTTAGTGATTGCTTTGACTGCAATAATTTTCTCACTTTTCTTGTATACTCTCTACTGGTAATTTCTTTCATTTCTTCAACCAAATTCCTGACATTGCTCAAAGATCTTACCCCTTATTCTTAGATTGTTTCATCATATAAAATATGTCTTATTAAAGTTAATATAATTATTACCAAGATCAGAAAATCAAATAAAAGTGTAAACCAGTTGTTCTCGACCTTTTTTTTCTTTTTGCCTATGGACCCCTTTGCTTCCTATTCTATTCTATTGGCCCCTAATAGCCATTCAATGTTAAAAAAAAATTCCTATTATATTATCATAATCAAATATTATTAAGAACAGTATAAAAATATTGGTAAAATATTTTGTTTATTGTAGAAGTATAACCAATTTACTGCCAATAAATTTCAACAACAAAATCTTATACGGACCCCCAAAGGCCATATAGACCCTCGTTGAAAACCACTGGTGAAAACAGTAGACATTTTTCTTATGCACATGAGGTTTGGCTCTGTGGTTAAGAAGCTAACTTTCTAGCCAGGTGGTTTCAGATTCAGTCCCATTGCATAGCACCTTGGATAAATGTCTTCTATGGTCCCATACTAACAAATGCTTTGTGAGTGAATTTGGCAAATGGAAACTATGTAGAAGCCCATTTTGTGCATGTATATATATATATATATAATTATGTGTATTTCTTCTATCTTAATGAATAAAAATTCTTCTGATAGAATAAATGGGTTAATAGAAACCAATGTAGCAAAGAACACAAAATAACTGTGGTTAGCTCCTGTTTTTAAGGCAGGAACTCCTTGAAATTTTGGGTATTTGAGTATATTTAAGAATTTAAGGATTGGAGAAGACGCATGTTATAATTGCATACTTTATTCCTACATATGTTTCAAAGGATTACAACCTGTGTGATCCATAGGGATCTTTGATATTAAAATTGTAACCTTCTCATCAGGGAAAGCATGGGAATCATCTTAAACGTAAGACATTATGACCGATTATGA
>NC_068994.1:42099337-42100561 GCF_001194135.2 Octopus bimaculoides | reverse complement strand
TATATATATATATATATATATATTGGATCATCCCATGAATAATGTGGTCTTTTTATACTTCTTTTATTTTTCAAAATTAAGATAAACAAAGTTCTTTTTTAATCTAAAATATACTCTCCTTCATTTTCTACAATGCTCTTCCATCTATCTGGTAGACTTACAAGGCCCTTTTTCCAAAATTCACTTGTCCGTGATGAAAAATATTCCTCCACTACTGTTCTGACCGCATCTACAGGATTCATATCTTTTCTGTCCAAATGATTTAGAAGACTACGGAATAAATGATAATCAGATGGGGCAATGTTCGACGAATAAGGTGGGTAGGGCATTATTTCCCTTCAAACTGCTCCAGCCTTTGGAATGTCATCCTTGCTGTATGTGGCTGAACATTATCCTGATGGAAGAACACCTTTCGATGTGAAACCAAAGATGGTCGTTTTTCTTCTAGCGCTGGTGTTGATGAATGGTCGAATGACCACATCCAAACTTCTTTGCTAGTTCAACAGTTGTGATGGGGTTTTGTTCCACTAGGGTTTGCAGGATGTCCTTATCAAACTCTACAGATCTTCCAAGATAAGGCTCGTCTTCTAAGCTGTAGTTTCTGTCTCAGAATTTCTGGAACCACTGTTGGCACTGGCTTATGCTTATTGTTTGATCCCATATACTGCATTAATATTCCTCACACTTTCTGTTGCGTTGTTGCCTCTATTGAACCCATAAAACAAAATATGCCAAATATACTCATTTGTCACTTCCATTATAGCTTTGAAAAAATAACTGTTAAAATCGAACTACACTCTTCAAGACTTGCACTGAGAATACGTACAAAGTAAAAGTACTACCTGCTTTTAAGTAAGTTGATCCAGGTAGTTTATCCCATCCCCCTCTGACTTTTAGTTCATGCAACTGAAAAAACCATATTATTTATGGGATGACCCAAAGGCCCTTCCCCCAGCTAGGTTGAAGGGCCTTAGAGTCAACCTAGCTAAAACCAAAATCCTAATAAGTAGGAAGGTAGATAAAACACAAACCCCTTCAGGTAGATGGCCCTGCTCAGTATGTAGAAAAGGAGTAGGTAGTAACTCTATAAGATGTACCCGGTGCAAGCTATGGACACATAAGAGGTGCAGCAACATCAAAGGCAGGTTAACTAGCAAGTTAGTTTTTGTTTGTGGCAGATGTTCAGGTGCAATAAAGACTGCAAACAAACAGGAAACAACTTCT
>NC_068994.1:42092122-42096830 GCF_001194135.2 Octopus bimaculoides | reverse complement strand
TATATATATATATATATATATATATATATATATGCTTTTATCCCTATTTTCATGGATATATATATATATATATATAGTAAAGATTATTTTCCAACATAATGTAACATTCGTCCCTGTTGGGGATGAATGTTACAGTTATTTAGCCCCAGAAAACATCGTCTCCAGCTGGCTATTCGACACACTATCTGTATCCTTATATTTTTGAACAGGAGTGTTTAGCATCCAAAATTTTTCCATATATATATATGTATATATGTGTGTGTATGTGTGTGTGCACGTTTGTGTGTATATAAATATATACATGTATGTATGTATGTATATATGTATGCATACAGAGAGAGATAAATCATATACATCTTTTATCTTTCATCTTTTACTTGTTTTAGTCATTAGACTGCAGCCATGCTGGGGCACCAACATGGAAGATGTTTAGTTGAACGAATCAACCGCAGTACTTATTATTTCTTTTTAAGCCTTGTACTTATTCTATTGGTCTTTTTTGGTGAACAACTCATTTGCAGAGGACATAAACAAACCAGCACCAGTTGTCAAAGCAGTGGTGGGGTACAGCACAGCCACAAAGACACACACACACATACACAGAGATAAATACATAAGTGCAAATGGGTACCTTTCAGTTTCTGTCTACTGAATTCACTCACAAAGCTTTAGTTGGTCTATGATAATAGAAGAAGATGCTTGCCCTAGGTGCCACACAGCAAGACTGAACCCAGAAACATGGTTGGGAAGCAAACCTCTTACCACGCAGCCATGCGTAAATATATATATATATATATATATATATATATACATACACTTACACATATACATACATATATGCATACATATGTATGTGTGTATATATATATATATATATATATATATATATATATATGCACACACATAGTCATCGTCATGATCATCATAATCATTTAATGTCTGCTTTCCATGCTGGTATGGGTTGGACAATTTGACATAGAGCTGGCTAGTAGGGAGCTGTCCAAACTCCAGCTGTCTGTTGAAGCATGGTTTCTACAGCTGGATGCCCTTCCTAATGCCAGCCACTTAACAGAGTGTGCTGGGAGCATTTTACAAGCTGCCAGCTTGGGTGCATTAATGCAGCACTGGGATGGGTGCATTAACACAGCACTGCAAATGCAGCACGAGCATGGGTGCATTAACGCAGCACTGGCACAGGTGCTTTTTTAAGTGGCACCAGCACTCAAACGGACAAGCCTGTATGTGTGGAAAACAGCAATTTTACATAGCTCAACATGTCTTATCAAGTACAGCAAATCACATCTCCCAGTCCTTTGTCAGTTCCTCATACACACACACACACACACACACACAACACACATATATAAACATATACATATATATATTATATATGCATATATATATATTATATTATATTTGTATTTATACATGTGTACATGTATACATATATTATGTATATATGTATATATATGTATGTGCCTGTGTATGTATATATATATATATATATATATATATATATATATATATATTATATTTGTATTTATATATGTGTACATGTATACATATATTATGTATATATATGTATGTGTGTGTGTGTATATATATATATATATATATGCACACACATACACATACACACACATATACAAAGTTATATCCATACGTATTTACTCTTGCTGTGAATTAGGCCCATAGGAAGCTTTCTGACAGTTTTGGATGTGAAAGGAACATACCAGTTTACATTTTAATAAGTAACCTTCCACTATTATCATTTGGAGTTTGAGAAGGAATGGCGTGTAAATCCTAATAAATTATTAAATAACAACAACACCAGTTACTTTAATCCTCACCCGCAAGCTGTCAAAAAAGGCCCCAGGGAGAAGTAATTTCAGAGCAAGTTTAAATACATATGGACATGACACTGTATATTTGTGTATTCATAACACACACCATATTAGTTCTCTGGATAATTATTGTTGAGCTGTCATCCTTGTATCATTATGTAAATAAGTTGTGCCTGAAACAGTTTTGTTTATATTTTAATAAGTAGACTTCTGCTACTTTATTTCAGCATCTTGGTGGTGCACAGAGAGAGAGAAAGAGTCTCTGATAGGCTGTAAAGACAGTCAGATTGCTCAGTTCAATATATATCCCAAGCTGCCAAAAGGCCCCCGAGAGATGAATTTCACAGCAAATCTAACTGCATATGTGATTCCCTATACCTATTTATATTTAAATTCTTCTGTTCATTCTAATGGTCTTTTAACGAGAAGATGTTTATATCACAGTATATTAATTGATGCTGAAGGGTATGAACTAATAAGCTGTAGGATATTTACTAATTATCAACTTAATATTTATCCTTGTTAATAATATAAATCAGCCACTACAGACTGATAGCAAACACAAACAATAAAGTCCAGCATGAATGACTGTTAAATGAAGGTTATAATTAATTAAAGGTATTTCTGTATTTATCTTTATGTGTATTGACTCAAGAAGAAGGAGAGAAAGAGAGATAGGCAGACAGAGAGATAAAGTGAGAGAAAGAAAGAGCAAGGTGAGAAATTGATGTCTACATAAAGAATTTTCTTTGCCATCTGTGAAAGTGAATGAGTGAATATGAGAGAATTGTCTTTTTTTATAGTATTGTAGTAGAATATGAAGCCCTACCTCAGCTATGGAAATCTCTAAAAAAGAAAGTGAGAAATTCAGTCTATTTATTAAACAAAAAAGGACTGGAAGAACCATAAGGATGTGTGAAAGATAGCTGGGTTCTTTAATTGGTGAAATTTCAATGCTTGTGATTGGTGGAAATAATAATGTGTTGGACAAACCAACATTTTGGATTCTTTTTTTCCTTCATCTTTTGTGCAGAACAGTATAGCATTTATTGATTAGTTTTAAATGGTGTCAAGGCTTAACACATAACATTGTATGTGATCAAAAACATTTAAGCAATGTAGTGTAGAGCTGTCCACTACAATCAAATGACAAACATTAATTTTAACTCCATTAATTTCTTAATTTCTTGTACAGAAGTTATTCGAGACACAAAAATGTTAGAGAAAAAAAAAACGAAATTGAAGCAAGATTTGCTATCAGGTGTTGCTGCCATCCAAATAGTCTGGTGAGTTAAAGTAAGGAACATTTAGCATTAGTTTCTCATTTGTATATAACCCTTTTGATACCAAGCAACCTCAGAATTTCCCTGGTTCCACCATACCACCTTTGTGTTTTAAAGTAATCTAAATTAACATCTTTCATTAAAATTTAATGTTAATTTGTGTTCCTAAAAACCAGTTTAATAAGGACAAGGTTATTTTACTAAATTCTTCATTATATTAAAAATTAATTGAAACAAAAACCATGTGTTTTAAAATGAATATGGTAATAAAAGGGTTAATCATACAATACATGACCAGCTAGTAGAGGGTTGTAGCAAGTATTTGAGCCCATGACAGGGTCTCAATCATTAAAATGGATCCATCATTAGCCATCTAATTTGTAAAAATGCCAAATTACAATAGACATTATTTGATAATTAAACTTGCATAGAGCTATGAGGAGGTGGGATATTGCTTATAAGTCTATATTAGTACCAGTTCCAGTTTTAATTGAAACTGGTACTCCATTAGTTATAATAGTGAGGGTTTGGTCAGCCTGAGGCTATAGTAGAAAACACTTGCCCAAAGCACCACACAGTGGGACTGAACCCAGAAGAATGTAGTTGGGAAGCAATCTTCTTACTACACAGCCACATCTGCACCAGTGTTTTAGTTTCATTATAGTCATGGAGGAAATTTGAAAAATGCTTATAGAAATAAGATCAAGAATGGACTACGTATAAGTTTTTGCTTTAATTTTCTTGATACCAACTGGAAATAATCCTCTTCTGATTTTCTTGGTAGATTTATTTCGTAAGTAGAAGCACAGCAGGTGGATTATGAGTAAAGGTTTGTAAAACATCAGAGTTCAACATTGAATATAATAAATCTTAATTTATGACATCAAACAAGGTAATGTTACAAGTAAAGTTTGTGAGAATATACATAGTTATTTTCATGTTTTTACGAAATCCATTTGAACACTATGTTGTAAAAGTATTATAGAAAACATACGTTCATATGTTTATGCATGTAAGATCAAAATATTTACAGATACATAATGGGCAGCAACAACTGTTGGAAAAAGATGTCGAAGTGGTAGTTAAATGTCAAACAGAGAGTGTGGAAGGAGAAAGCTTACCCATGGCTGCTAATAATCTTTTCTACTCTAGGCACAAGGCCTGAAATTTTTTTTTGGGGGGGGGCGTCAATTAGATCGACCCTAGTACGTAACTGGTACTTCATTTATCGACCCTGAAAGCTGAAAAGTAAAGTCGAACTCGGCAGAATTTGAACTCAGAACATAGAGACAGATGAAATACTGCTAAGCATTTTGCCCGGTGTGCTAATGTTTCTTATTTCGTTATTGCCCACAAGGGGCTAAACATAGAGGGGACAAACAAAGTGATTAAGTCGATTACATCGAACTCAGTGCATAACTGGTACTTAATTTATCGACCCCCCCCAAAAGGATGAAAGGCAAAGTCAACCTCGGCAGAATTTGAACTCAGAACGTAATGGCAGACAAAATACCGCTAAGCATTTCGCCCAGCATGCTAACACTTCTGCCAGCTCGCCACCTTCCATGGCTGCTAATAATA
>NC_068994.1:42088987-42091347 GCF_001194135.2 Octopus bimaculoides | reverse complement strand
CACACACACACAATATTGCTTGACAACCGATGCTGGTGTGTTTACGTCCCCTGTAACTTAGCGGTTCGGCAAAAAGTGACCGATAGAATAAGTACTAGGCTTACAAAAAATAAGTCCTGGGGTCGATTTGCTTGACTAAAGGCGGTGCTCCAGCATGGCTGCAATCAAATGACTGAAATTGAGCGTAAATGAGTATACACGATGGGCTTCTTTCAGTTTTTGTTGACCAAATCCACTCACCAAGGCTATAGAAGAAGACACTTGCCCAATGTGCCACTCAGCGGGACTAAACCCAGAACCATGTGTTTGAGAAGCAATCTTCTTACCACTCAGTCAACAAAAAAAAAAAAAATTAAGAAAGGAAAGAAAGCTCGTAAATTACTAGCTTTTGATTGGCCTTAATTTCTGTTTGGTTAAATTAACTCATATAATCGCAGCGAAGCGTAAATGTTTCCTCAAGAAAACGACCACAGCAGCATCAACACCAACAAAGAAGTATAATACAGTGAAAAAAATAAACTATTTATGAATTTGGTGAAGTTATTCCTCATAAACATAGTATAAAAAAAATAACTTTGATAGAGTATATGCAACTATGCATTAAATATTAAAAAAAACTCAGATACAAGTCAAAAAAGGTGATATAGTCATGCTGGTTCACTTATTATTATGCATATGGCCACTGTTACCAACAGCTACCAGAAAAATTATGAAGTTGGTTGTAGATGTGCTCAGAAGATCATTATGGAAAATTAGGTGTGTTTATGATATCTATTTGTTATCAATCATTCATATTAATGATTTTACATAAACTTTTGACACCAGATTTAGGTTTTCTTTTCTGTCTACTTAAAAACGAGCAACAAAATATTTCTGTCAGATTTTCAGTTCAGATACAGCAAATGTTTATTTTTTATTTCATATTTATTTATTTATATAGTATATTTATTTGTGAAGGTGTGTGGCCTAGTGGTTAGGCTGTTCGACTCATGACTCCTAGATAATGGGTTCAGTTCCCTGGGTTCTTCAGCAAAACACTTCATTTCATGTTGCTTCAGTCCCTCTTTCGATTGGGGGGGGGGGAATGTTGGCCTGCTTGCCTAGCAAGCAGGGTGCCATCATTCAAAGGCTAAAACAATGCAAAAAGCACATTGTGACCAGTAAATTGTAAGAGCATCTGATAGCCTGGTCAGTCATGTGATAAATCGCATGATCACATGATAAATCACGTGATCACATGATTCATTTATTTATATATTTATTTGAAACATTCCAAGTTCTAATCCCACAGAAGTCAACTTCACCTGTCATCCTTCCAGGGTTGATAAAAAGTAAAGTACTAATTAAGTTCTGGATTCTTCAGTTCTATACTTAAAGAGATGAGGAATTATGTACATTATTTACATTTGATGGATATTTGTCCTCATCTTGTTTGTTGCTAACACAATGTTTTTGCTGATATACCCTCCAGACTTCATCCAGTGTCTTGGGGAAATTTCGAACCTGAGTTCTCATTCCTAAGGTATTTTTCGATGTTGTTGTTATCATTATTATTATTATTATTATTATTCAGGTCACGACCTGGAATCAAACTCGGGATGTTGGGGTTAGTAGCCCACGCTCTTAACCACTACGCCATATGCCCACGGGCATATGGGTTACTAACCTCCAAGATTCTGAGTTCGATTCCAGGCAGTAACCTGAATAATAATAATAATAATAATAACAATAATAATGATAATAATAATAATAATAATAAACTATATGCTTTATATGTACCTAATGTTTTAAGGAAATTTCATTCCCCCAAAATACTAGGTATTGAACCAGTATTTATTTGGATGCAACCATCCCTTCATGAGGAACATATCCTCTAATTAAATTTTATATCTATATCTATCTATCTATATATATATACAAATAAAATGGTAAAGGATTATGTAATAATTATTCACTCACTGATAGTAAACCGCAGATTTTCTGCGGTATTGCTTGTGACACACATGGTAATTCTTGGGGAGGGATAGGAACTGGTTGGCCTATGTAAGTTCGGAGATGCTGTTCATATTGTGCTGATGCACGACGTCGCTCGGTCATGCATGCACAATTGCCAGCATCGTCGAATTTGCAAACTGGAATATCATACTGATGAGGAAATGAAAAGTTTTCACTTTTCTAAGCCAGAAACGCGTCTATGATTAACTAAGACTGATTAGTTTCGTTATTTTTTCTTCTTGTTTTGCCTTTGTGAGTTACAAGTATTGCTATCTGTTGGAGTTTCAGCACTTTAGCTGCTATTTCTGAACTTCGGTATGTGGTGAAGCAACTGTTGCTGATCCCTTAATTATGTTTATAAATGT
>NC_068994.1:42078776-42088964 GCF_001194135.2 Octopus bimaculoides | reverse complement strand
ATATATATATATATATATATAACAAGTCAATTCATAGGACAATAAATCTTACTTTAATCTGGTTTTTATAGTTTAGTCTTTAGAGGGTTGAGTATTTTAATCTGCATTATCTAAAGGTGTCTTATTAAATGACAAATAGCAGGTGTAAAGAAAGGAAATTGCTTTTGGTTTTCATTTATCATATGTGCTAATAGACAAATTATAATTGGAAGACAACTAATCAGTAAGGAATATTTGACATATAAGCTTGCTTCATATAATATAAATACAACAATTACTTTGATATGACAATAATATATCATTCTATGAAGGTTTAAGCTGAAAGAAATGCTTGTTTCTAAATTAGGTACAACTCCAGTCATTTTGAGACATGAGGGCTAGTCTGTTACATCAAACACAGTAGTTCTTGGCTTGTACTTTTATTTTATCAACCACAGAGTGATGAAAGGCAAAATTAACCTCAGCAAAATTTGAAATCTGGATGTAAAATGTCAGAGCAAGTACTGCAAGACATTTCTCTAACACTCACATGATTCCACCAGTCCAACAACCCATACTGGTTCTCACTTTAGAAGTGTTTGTCAAAGAATATAGAACACACTAATGTCTATCAGATAAACATACATGTAAGCTGTTACTTTTGCATGTTTACATTTCATATACATTTATCATAGCAGGGTCATTTTAGTCATTGGATCGAATGCCTTGCAATGTTTATTATGAATCTGTGTTTTGAGTTCAATTCCCACTGAAGCCAATTTTGTCTCCAGCCTTTTGGTTTGATAAATAAAGCATCAATTAATGGTATTGGGTTGGTAGGATTGTTAGAATGCCAAATAGGATGTCTTGTAGTATCTCTTCCATCTCATCATATTTTGACAGCAATGCCATTGGTGAATCTGGACCAAAGCTGTTCTGACCTTTGTTTTTACCAATATCAGAGGCATCAAAATGGGACACTTGCATGCTTGAGCATCTATGGACCTTCCACAAAGCTCTTGTTAAAGCCTGCCCCTTAAGTCTTTAACATTTTAACCAGTCATATCGTACCCAAATATTTTACATGTTTTGCATTCGAACCAGCTAGAGCTGGTCTCTCAAACCTACTCTACCAAGTCATTTTAAAAATGAATTATCACATCATCAGAATCTTAAAGCTGCAAGAGAATGCATGATTAATTCAAAACAATGTGAGTAAATAGACGTTGCATTTGAGAGAGTCCTCTGAATGCTAACGGATTAAAGAGCAACTTTCCCAGTGTTAGATGCTCAGGTCATCTATATCAGACCACAGATGACCATTCATATTCATTCACATTTATTATCGTAATGACACTCTTACAAAACTAACCCCTCTTTCCCTTGACCGACTGTCTGTGTCCTCTCTTATACACATCTTCTTGTACCTTGAGGTGCTCTGGCATCTTGTCACCACCATCTCTACCTTATTTCCAAGCTACTCCCAGCCACCCTTATGTATAATACAGGGTAGGCACATATTTCCTCAACAACATGACACCTCGCAATTTAATCTCTCAACTTCTGGCATAAAATGACTACCATACCCTATCAGCCCACCTCAAATACTACCCCTTCTACTTAATTGAGGCATATTTTCCTTTTCTCTTTTTCCTGTTCTTTTCTTGACTTGCAAGTTACTTGGCAATGTCACTTGACACCATCTCTTGACAACTGATGTAGGTGTGTTTATATCACTGTCATGTAGCAGTTCATCAAAAGAGACTGATAGAATAAGTACTAGGCTTACAAAGAAAAAGTCCTGGTGTCGATTTGTAAAACTAAAGACAGTGCTCCAGCATGGCCACAGTCAAATGACTGAAACAAGTAAAAGACAGAATACATATTCTTACACATAGATGCTCACACATATAAATATGTACATATGTATATGGATGGATGGATGGGTGGATGGGTGGATGGATGGATATGTTTGTGCATATATATTCTTCTCTTTCATAAGAATAAGGTAAACTGCAGTCAGTGCTATGTAATTTTGTTATAAGTACTGGGGTCAATTCATTTAATGAAAAATTCTTGAAAGCAGTGCTCCAGCATGGCTACAGTCTAATGACTGGAACAAGTGTCTTTTATTACAGAACACATTACTTAGCAACTCAATAAATAGGAATGGAGAAAAAAAAAATAAAGCAACACACTAAAATTATTGTAAGCAATGCTACAGCATGGCCACAATCCATTAACTGCAATTCAATAAAGAGCAAAAATAAAAAATGAAATAAAATGGGAAGAATAATCTCCTAATGGTTAAAACTGAAGGATTTATTATCATCACCAATGTTCAGCATTGTTATTCCACTAATCCATAGAACAGGAATCTGTCCATTTTAATGGTACTGGCACTTATTTCTGCAGTCCAAATGTCATGTATTAACAGCATTTGTGAAGAATAAAATAAAGAAGAGTAAATTTAATATAACAAATAAAGAAGAATGAAAGGCAGATCCATAATAATTGGATGGACTGTGATTTGTTGTGATTTGTTTAATGTTGTTTATGAACAGTGATAAACTATTATTGGTCACCATTAGGTCTTCCATACATATAGCAACCAATGTCCATTGTACGACTGGTGACTGATGATTGATGTTTGATTAATGCAGTATCTTCATCGCTTAATATCTGTGTTCCACGCTGGTGTCTGTTGGACTGTTTAACAGGACCTGATGGACTCAAGAAGTGCATAGAGTTCCAGTGTCTGCTTTGGCATGTTTTTTTTTATAGCTGGATGCCCTTCCTAATGCCAGCCATTTTACAGTATGGACTGGTTGCTTTTTTCCTTCTTTAGCATGCCAGCAGAACTAGTGAGGTTGCCATGCAACTTGCAAGATTAGAAACCCCAATGAGGAAGAGAGAGAGAAGAGAAAGGGATGAGAGAACAGTATGTCCTTCAGTATTTAGAAGTGGCTATGGCAGTTACCCAACAGTGAACTCTGCCTCCCTCAATTCAGAAGAGCTCAAGATAATCTTTTTTTCAATTTTGCCAATAGAAATATTCCTTTCTACCATAGGCACAAGGCCTGAAATTTGGGGGCGGGGAGCAAATCGATTACATCGACCTCAGTGTATCACTGGTACTTAATTTGTCGACCCCAAAAGGATGAAAGGTAGAGTCGACCTCAGCAGAATTTGAACTCAGAACGTAGTGGCAGATGAAATACTGCTAAGCATTTTGCCTGGCGTGTTAATGATTCTGCCAGCTCACCACCTTATTTTACCCATAAAAATAATAATAATAATGTTACCTTTTCAAGTCATGTCGACTCATAAGGGCCAGTTTCCCTGTTTCCATGGCATACAAGTTCCCCACCTGGATAGGATACCAGTCCATTGTAGGACTACTCATTTTTGCCAGCTGAGTGTACTGGAGCAAGGTGAAATAAAGTGTTTTGCCCAAGAACACAACTCATCGCATGGTCCAGGAATTGAGACCACAATCTTATGGTCCTGAGTCCAACACCCTAACCACTAAGCCATGTGCCTCCACTATTTGTGAATGTTTTTTAAGGAACATGTAATACATAAAGAGAACTACTATCTACAATAAAATCAGCCACTACTCCATCCACATACCTTGACCATATACATAAAATAAGACAAATTTCATCTGCTATGATCCAATGTGTGTGCTTTTATGCACTAAGTGCCTTTATGAGAGGATCTCTCAAGGCTAATAATGCAATATTTGGTGTTCTAATAAGCCATCCATGTTTAGTTGGATATAAAGATTGCCTTTTGGTATTAATATTGCTTGTGTGGATAATAATTAATATTACAGTGTCTTCAAGTATTGGGTTTGGCGGTGTAGTTAAGAAGCTTGCTTTGCAACCACATAGTTTGAGGTTCAATCACATTGTATGGCACCTTGGGACAAGTGTCTTCTACTACAGCTCTTAACTGACCAATGTCTTGTGAGTGAATTTGATGGAAGGAAACTGTGTGGAAGCCCATTGCATCTATATATATATACATACATATATATAGGGGAAGGAGTCCCTTCAGTCAAGAATGATCATGAGATTGCACCTAGAAAATTCCCCTCTGAGGTACAAGTCCAGGAAAGGTTGCTTATGATGACCTGCACTTGCCTACACCAGCCTCCCCACCAATGTTATAGAAAGGAAAGGCAAAAGCCAATACAGCTTGGCAATAGTGATGCCACTACTCATTTCTACAATGCAAAATAATGTGTCTTGTTAAAGAACACAACAGAGAGCCCAATCTAGGAATTGAACTCACAACCTCATGATTGTTAGCTCAATTCCCTAACCACTGAGACATGTGTCTTCATTGTATATGTATGTATGTATGTATGGGGCAACACCCAGAAACTAGTCTAGTCTGCAGATGCCAAACCAGCAAGGGGAAGCTGCTGACCTCCCCTGTTCGAAGGTTATGAAGGACACAGGTTTCGTGTGTCACATAGCTAGCTAGAAGCGATGGCTTCTTGGAGCTAATTCACGGCAGCTTTCGTCCTAATTTTGGGACTGCCATGTTGGCTTGGCGATAACTATTAATTTCCAGTACCGCTGCCGTAGTCTCCTTTAGAGAGACTTAGAAATATTAATAACTCTCTCTCTCTCTCTCTATATATATATATAAATATATGACTAGTTTCCAACACTGTTTCTGTGGTGAGTGAACAATTCCACTCACAAGACATTAGTTGGCCTGAGGCTATTGTCAAGTGATGTTTGTGTACAAACACAGACACAAAGACACACGTGCACACATGCATATATATGATGGGATTATTTCAGTTCCTGTCCACCAAATACACAAGGTTTTAGTCGACTCAAGGATATGGTAGAAGATATTTGTCAAAGGTGCCATGAAGTAGGACTGAACTCAGAACCATGGGGCTGGGAAGCAAACTTATTTTGCTACTTTGACTTATAGATAAGATCGGTATCTACATTAACAATAGGGTATCTATGAGTTTGCCTGAGCTGCTGGAAATAGCAGCCAAAATCATTGACATTACACCCTGTCATCTTAAAAGTAGAAAAGACAGATTTCATAATGCAGTTCTAAGTATCCTTAAACTGATGCCACAAGGCTGGAACATCTACGATCAATTAGGGCTGACCTATAAATGGAAAAACAGCAACTGCCATAACCAAACATATCTTCAGTTTGATGAAGACTTTCAATATCCGTCACAAAATTTGCAATAGAAAATGGTTTCATTTAAATGGATTACCTCCCTTTGCAAAGTCTGTTTAATACCCGGGAAAAGATGTTCAATCTTTATCTTATTTAACTCTCTATTTCTCAGGCAAAATATTTAGCACTGGGGACGAAATGCTTAGCAGCGTTTCATCCTCCGTCTTAACGTTCTGAGTTCAAATTCTACTGATGTCAACTTTGCCTTTCATCCCTTCGGTGTCAATGAAATAAGTACCAGTTGTACACTGGAGTCGATGTAATTGACTTGCAAATTTCAATAAATTTCAAGCTTTGTGCCTATGGAAGAAATGATTATTTCTTCAGCAGAAGCTGCAGTGACTCAAGGGCTGAGAATTTTGTGCATTGTACTGTATACAATACGTCTAATAAGTATCACTGCACACAACCCTGGGCCCTTGAGTTACACTGTATCTTTTGCTGATTAATTATTAAAAAATACCGTATTATATGGTTACTGACTATTACTTAATTCTTACTTATCAAGTCTTATCAATACAAAGGTATTTATTATATATTTCACTGCATAATTTATTCATGTGTTTTATTATTCTTGTTATGGGTTTTAGTTATTGGGCTGTGGCCATGCTGGGACACCAATTTCAAGAGTTTTAGTTCATCACATTGACACCAATCAGTATTCCTGTCAGTTACTTTATCAATTTTTCTAGATTATATTTTGAGGTAAAGGGACGCAACTCCCCGTTTTATATCGGTATATGTAAACACACACATTTGCAGACATAAGTACGTCTTGCTTCTACATTTTCTAAAAATTCTGTTTTAGTCATTTGACTGCGGCCATGCTAGGGCACCGCCTTGAAGGGTTTTAGTAAAACTAATCGACCACAAGGATTTTTTTTTTTAACCTAGTACTCACTCTATTGGTAACTTTTGTTCAACCACTAGGTAATGGGGACATAAACACACCAACACCAGTTGTCAAGTGGTGTGGGGGACAAACACAGACACAAAGAGACTCACACATACATAATACATACATACATACATATATGTGTGTGTGTGTGATGAGATTCTTTCAGTTTCCATTTACCAACTCCGTTCACAACGCTTTGGTCAGCCTAAAGTTATAGGTGTCATGCAGTAGGACTGAACTTGGAACCATGTGGTTGAGAAGCAAACTTTTTACCACACAGCCATGCCTACTCTTATGTATAGTCTTAAGGGTTGAAGCTTAGTGTGTAGGGAAGCATATGACAGTATATAATGTGGTTCTAATAGAAAAGCAAGCAACATCGCAAATAAAAGAGTAACTTATAAAGAGAATATTCCTGGTATGGACAATTGCACAATAAAAATAAATTGATTTAAGAAAGTGTTCAGCTCAAAATTCTGAGAAAATTATTGAATATGACAGACAGCTAAAGAAGGCCAGCGAACACAACACTGAGTATTAAAACCAGGATAAGGTCTCTAATTCAAATATACTAAGGTGTGTGGAACAAGGTCTAACATGAGATTTTTTTTATATGGAATTAAAATAGGAGGTGGATAATCTTGTAAACAGAAGCTCACATGGTTACCCATTCAGTATCTCTACAACCTTTAGATACACCTGCACAACAAAAAAAACAACACTTTGGAAATATTCCTTCACATCAAGAATTGTCAAAGCATGGAATAAACTACTTGTGTCAGTTGTTAGCTGTTAGGACACTGTATCCGTAAGAAATTCTATGTGTGTGTGTGTGTATGTTTGTGTATGCATAATATATATTGACATGCAAACATACACACATATATATCCTTCTGTAGCTACAAATATGTGTGTGTGTGTGTGTGTGTGTGTTTGTGTGTGCAGTTTAGTACCTGTACTTTATTACTGTTGTTGTTTAGTTCCATCTCAAGTTTGATTCACCATATGTAAGTTCAAGCATACTGACTACTTCAGACTGCCTTATATAATGTGTTCTTTGTATCCTTTAAATGTCACTTTATGATTTGAGGAAAATTAGGTTGCTATTTCTAGCAGAATAAGTGACCATATAAAGATTTGCCTAACTAGCTTATTTCTGTTTCCTATGCTATCCTTATAAGTAGTTACCTAATCAAAGAGCATTTGAATACAAGGCTTTTTTCTTTCTATAACATGGGCACTGTTGGTTAATTATTTTGTATGTCTATATTTACATTCTTTTATTCTGTTCTCTGTCTGGTTTCAGCCACAAACTGCGATCATTTTGGAGCACTGCTTTCAAGAATGTTTGTTGATTATATTCGTTCAAATAATTTCACAGATTTTGTAAAGACCAAAAAAAACATGGCGATCAGAGTTTAAAGGGAGATAACTTTTCAAGGCTTACCATATTGTTAAGGTATTTGCTTTAATACAGTGGTTCTGTTCATGCCAGGATGAAACAAACGAACACATGCTCGTAAACACATGCATTCATGTATACAAACACACCACACACACACACACACAAGCACACACACACACGAGCACACACACACACACACACACACACACACACACAAACAGAAGCACCTTAATTTTCAAGTGGAATCAGTATGGTACAAGTGCAACAAAGTTGGAGTTTTGATGTACAAGTACAGTCAATTTAGTGACAATCTGCACAGTTTCCATCAACTTAAATCCTCCCGTAAGGTTTAGGATGACCTGAGGCTATGTTAAATGCTCTTGTTGCAGATTAAGTGCAATGCAATGAGATTGAACTCAGGACCTCACGATTGCGAAACAGTTTTCTTAACCACTCATCCAGGCCTACGTCGACAATATTCAGTTATGCTTTATATAACTGTCAAGAAAAAAGTCATACTCCTGTGTATATATGTGTGTGTGCGTGCGTGAAAAAAAAGAGACACAAAGGTTGAGGCAGAGACAGAGAAGCAGAGAAAGAAAGACAGAGAGAGAGAAGGATACTAAGAGAGGGTGAAAGTGAGAGAGAGAGAGAGAGAGAGAGTTTATGGCAGCATCCCCTGACTTCCTACTTCCTTGAAAAAGTCATTCACCAAGACCCAGTTACACTGTAACTACCTGTGTCTGTGTGTTTGTCTATAACAACAGCCTGTCACTTTCAGCTTACATGCGGTTGTGTATCTGTGCATCTGAGTTTTGGTGTATCTGTGTGTGCATGTCTCTGTGTCTATGTATCTGTGTGTCTGTGTGTTAGTTTACAAAAGTCAGTCACACACTTCTCTAACTTCCTGTGTCTGTGTGTCAGATTCCTCCAGCAGTCTGTTGATATTAGCTACACATGTCCATACTTCAGTCTAACATAGCTGGGCACATTCCCTATCTGTCAGTGACTGGTCTAACCCTACCAGTTTCATTCTACTAATACACGTTCTGCTGTAGCTGGTCAGTCTTTCTCTAAGTTTATGATCAAAGGCGTTTTAGCCATAACTATTCCCAAACCATTTTTTGTTATATGTCCAATATTACATTGTCTGCTGCATTTTTCCATTTATTTTATAGAGGCTAGCATGTGATTTGAAGGAATTTGGTTGCTATATTCAGCATGTCAAGTTACCATATTGAACCTCCCTCACTTATCTGTGTTATAAGTGTTGCATGTTAATCAAAATCTATATATACTCTCAATCTTCAAAAGACTTGTAAAATTTGGTCTGAAATTTTTCACTGAGGAATTTTAATAAGATCAAAACATAGTACAGTTCTATATTTAAAAGATGAAGAATTATGTACATTATTTACATTTGACGGATATTTGTCCTCATCTTGTTTGTTGTTAACACAATATTTTGGCTGATATACTCTCCAGCCTTCTTCATGTGTCTTGGGGAAATTTTGAACCTGAGTTCTCATTCCTAAGGTATTTTTCCATGTTATCATTATTATTATTATTATTACTATTATTATTCAGGTCACTGCCTGGAATTGAACTTGGAATCTTAGGGTTAGTAGCTCGCACTCTTAACCACTACGCCATACGCCCATGGGCTGTGGCATAATGGTTAAGAGCATGGGCTACTATAATTGGAATGTCTTATCTTCTTTCTCACATACTAATTCTTCATTTTTTAGTAAGTTTTCTTGATTCTGGGGTTTTGTTTCTGTATCTGGGATTTCTTTCCCAATTCTACAACAGATGCAGCTACAAAAAGTAATTCATCTGCATGCAGAAGTTCCCATTGATTAACTGTTTTAAACACCTTTGTTTTGTGCTGGAGGTTTCTGATAAATAGGAGAGGGCTGAGAATTGAGCACCAGTGCATCCCCACCGTTGCACTGAATTCCTCTTAGTACTCAACGTTACTAACTGAGGAAAAGTATCACTAAAAGCATTACAGCTACAAGAAATCAGTAACTAACAGCTGCCTTCGTTGACTTGTTACCAAAATGGTCGTGTGTGCATATGCCTGTGTGTGTGTGTGTGTGTGTGCAAGTGCGTGTGTGTGTGTGTGTGTGTGTGTGTGCGTGCGTGCGTGTGTGCGTGCACCCATGCATCTGTGTGAATCTACGAAGAGGGGACACAATCAATGTTGGTGAGAAGGAGAAAGGTACAAAGAAAAAGAGAGAGAAAAAGAGAGAGAGAGTGTATTGCAGTAAAAAAAAAAATCAATTAAGTAAGGGGCCATGACTCTTGCACGTTAAACAATCCCAATACTGTAGATTTATAGAAATTAAAGTAGCACACACATATACACACACGCACATGAATACTCGCTAGATTCATAAAATATAGAAAGTTGTGTGTGTGTGTGTGTGTGTGTGTGTGTGTACACACCTAAAGACGTTTGAATATAAATGTGTAAATTTCGTACCTTTTACTAATTCTCAAGTTACTATTGACCATCTATCGTTCTCTCTTAGGGGAGACTACTGTCTCTTACGATTTGATAGAGCCAAAATATAGTAATAACGAAAAAGAATACATCTAGCTTATGGTTCGTTATCGACAAAATACAAAAATAATTATCTTTTTTTAACTTATATCTATATCTATATATATAGAT
>NC_068994.1:42073130-42073691 GCF_001194135.2 Octopus bimaculoides | reverse complement strand
AACCAGAGATAAACACCTTCACATGCGTTATATTAAAACAATGAACTATAATCCATTTTATTGATACAGAGCTACTAGTGATGGTGGTGGTGGTGGTGGTGGTGGGGGTGATGTCACTGATGATAGTGATGATGATGATAGTGATGATGATGATGATGATGTTGATGATGCTGATGATGATGATGACAGTGGTGATGGTGGTTGTGATGGTGGAGGTGGTAGTGGTGATGATAATGGTAGTGATGATGATGATGATGAGGAAGAACATGACGATGATAATGACAATGACAATGATGGTAATGATGATGAAGATGATGATGATAACGATGACGAAACCAACGACAATGACAACAATGACGACAACTACAGCAACGTAAACAATAACGAGTATGACGATGATGATGATGATGATGATAATGCTGATGATGATGAGGAGGAGGAGGAGGATAATGATGATGATGACGACGGCGATTAGGACAGTGATGACAATGGTGATGATGATGATTAATAACCAGTTCATCAGTTTACTGGAAACAAAACAAGCAAAAAAATAAGTTATCA
>NC_068994.1:42066431-42068931 GCF_001194135.2 Octopus bimaculoides | reverse complement strand
GCACTTTATGGATGTAAAACCATTGGTCAGTCTATGACCAGACATATACATAACAGCATATAAATACGTTACTGCTCTTATGCTTTAGATCATGGTTCTTTTTGGATATTATATATATGTGTGTGTGTGTGTGTGTGTGTGTGTGTGTGTGTGTGTGTGTGTGTGTGTGTGTGTGTGTGTGTACATATATATTTGTATGTACATATGTATTTATGTGTCTATCTGTTTACATACACATACACGTATAGGCACATATATGTATTCATTTCCAAATACATATGAGTGTATGTATGTGTGTGTATGCACATATGCATGTATATGTAGAAAAATTCTTGAATCAAAGTTCAAGGAAGCCATAGATCCAAGGAGGACTCCATACAAGTTAAAATAACTATAGAGCAAATAGTTGTATTTTACATCTTAAATGTTTAAGCATTTACACAGCCTATTGAATTAGGTTTTGCTAATTCAATAGGCTATGTGAAGCAGAAAAGCTTTTGAATTAGTGAAAGCAAAGATTCTTTGCTTAAACATTAAATTAGTAAAATAAAACTGTATATACTTACATACGCACAGACAGACACACACATATATATGCATATATGTTTATATATATATATATATACATATATAGACATATATCTATATCTATCTATATGCATATATATATATATATATATATATATATATATGTATATATATGTATGTATACATGTATATATGTATGTATGTATATTTATATATAAGTATATATGTATATATTCGTATACACACACACATATACATACATATATATGTGTGTGTGTATGTTTTCACATACACACACATGTACTTACATATGTACAATCACACATATATTCTACAAAGAAACAGACAGTTAAACAGAATTCAAAATTCATTTGCGTGTGATTAATTTTCTTACACTTTAAGTATAGATAATGTGGAATAAGTTTAGTTTTGTAACTTTGAATTTTGCTTCCTTCATTAAACAAACTTAAGAGGATTATATCCTATAAAAAAAACAGTAAACTTGATTAAATTTGATACCAGCAAGCTGTACCCAATTAGCCTTTCATATGTGTTCGGTTATATCAGTGTTACATTCTCTCCTTTAATTATTGCACATATAAATATACATACAAACACACACACACACAAGTACATACATGAACACACACGCACACACACGAACACGAACACACACACACACACACACACACACACACACACACATAAACATTCACACACATATCAGCAGTGTAACTACATGTGCTGTTGGCGATTTCTTCTCCATCCTTGGACTTTACTCTTTCTCCTTTCCGATGAAGAGCTATGCTTGAATCGTCAAACTCTCCTTTCACAGAGCATCATGCTAATATATTTCTTGTATCTCCTCATGTTTGTTTATTTCGATTTTTTATTTGAATGTTTTTATTTTAAATTGTTTGTTTATTTGAATTGACTATATATCATCATCATCGTTTAATATCCACTGTCCATGCTAGCATGGTTGAACGATTTGACTGATGACTGGTGAACCAGATGGCTGCGCCAGGCTCCAATCTGATCTGGCAGAGTTTCTACAGCTGGATGCCCTTCCTAACGCCAACCACTCCGAGAGTGTAGTGGGTGCTTTTACGTGCCACTGGCATGAAGGCCAGTCAGACGGTACTGGCAACGGCCACACTCAAATGGTGTTTTTTACGAGCCATCTGCACAGGAGCCAGTCCAACGGCACTGGCAACGACCTCGCTCAAATGTTTTTTCCAGTGCCACCGGCACAAGTGCCAGTAAGATGACGCAGGTAACAATCACGCTCGGATGGTGCTGTTAGCGCTCCATCCTTCATTGTCAATGATGATCAAGGGCATCACATGTGAGAAGAAAATTGGTCATGGTGTGGTCAGCTGTGGCCAATCAGTTTGATGCATGGTCAGAAGATTCTGCTACAAGTCAGGCACTGGTGGTCTGCTGGGAATGAAGGCAAGGAGTTCGTTCTGTTTTGCCCAGCTCACATTTGCTCCTGTAATCCTGTACTGTGTTGTTCATAGGAGGTGGCACTTAGGTGGCAGAAGAAATTTTACTATCCTGACAGCAAAATATTGGGCATTTACTGAATTCCACACATATATACATATACACACACACAAAGGAATAAGATTAGTAAAATTCTCGTGAATACTTTTTGAGCATTCTGTAGTGATACAACTGAGAACCGTTGTAACCCATGTAGTCCGTACAATTATGTTTGAACTCCCTTTCAATTAACTAATCCAAAGTTTGCTTCTGAAGATTTCAGAGATTAGTATAAAACAGAAACAAGAATGGAGAATTATTCATTTTTAATTCTTAATTTATAATCCATAATTTGCTTATTCATGTAAACAAATTATGAATTATAAATTATGGAATAAATGTATATAATTTTCTATTCTTCTTTATATATATGTGTGTGTGTGTGTGTGTGTGTGTGTGTGTGTGTGTGTGTGTGTGTGTGTGT
>NC_068994.1:42065366-42066391 GCF_001194135.2 Octopus bimaculoides | reverse complement strand
ATTCTTCTTTATATATATGTGTGTGTGTGTGTGTGTGTGTGTGTGTGTGTGTGTGTGTGTGTGTGTGTATGTGAGGGTGCATAGCTCAGTGGTTAGAGTGTCGAGCTTACAATCGCGAGGTTGTGAGTTCGAATCCCTGACCGGGCTGCATGTTGTGTTCTTGAGCAAGACACTTTATTTCACGTTGCTCCAGTTCACTCAGCTGTAGAAATGAGTTGTGATATCACTGGTGCCAAGCTGTATTGGCCTTTGCCTTTCCCTTGGATAACATTGGTGGCATGGAGAGGGGGAGGCTGGTATGCATGGACGTCTGCTGGTCTTCCATAAACAACCTTGCCCGTACTTGTGCCTGGGAGGGTAACTTTCTAGGTGTAATCCCATGGTCAGTCATGACTGAAGGGGCTCTCAGCTTATATTATTAATAAATTTCAGGGTAGCAAAAAAAGTATTTAGAAATTTTTTGCTTCCAGTGGTCTAGCATGAAGAAAAAACTATTCGATAGACTATATATTATTCATATAAATACAGTGTACATTTAAAACATAAGAGATGGCCATAATAGGACATCTCTTATGTGTTTAAATGTACACGGTATTTATATATATATATATATATCATTCTGATTCACTCTTCCATGTGTTAACATGTACCTCCTTGTAACAATATAAACCGTCATTTAATCAGGATATCCTTTTTCTGAAGAGTAGCCTGCTGTACACACCTTGCTTGGATGTTTATCACTTCCTAGGTTCTGCTTACTATGAAACATATGTAGCCTGGATCTTATCTGCTCCATTCTGTAACTCTTGTATTCTTATTTGCACACCCAGCAACCCTGATTGCCTACTGTGAAATATAAAAAGAACTTTTTCAGTTTATTATACTTTCATAAAAAAAAAAATCCACAACGTTCCATCTCAATAAACCACTATTGTACCTGAAAGTAGTTTTTTTATATTTACTATGGATTGCTTGAAGCTTACTTTCTTCCTACACCTCAATCTCTGGATCTTACATTTATATAT
>NC_068994.1:42056408-42061408 GCF_001194135.2 Octopus bimaculoides | reverse complement strand
ATGCTTATATAATGGTGTCAGCATGTGGATTGGATGTAAATGTATTAGAAGTATCTGTTTGTGTGTAAGTAAATGTATGTATATGAGTATGAATATACATGAGCAATCACTTAGGTTATTGCAGGTATAGATACATTCATATGTCTGAATATACCTGTTTGCTGTGTACAGGAATTAGTGTAGTTTTAGTTGTCGTGACGCACATGCATTAGTATAGTAGCATAGTGGTTCTGAGTATGCTAGTATAGTTTAGCAATGAATATATATTCAAATTGTTGTGGTGGATATAGATTTTATTTGTATGTATGCATGTGAGTGTGTAGTTTATATATATATATATATATATATATATATATATATATATATATATATATATGTATATATATGCACACACATGTGCATAAAACTAAAACATGCAGGTATGCATGCATTCATTCATACATGTGTATATACATGTAAATATGCACATATATATATACACATTCAGTCACACTTGTACATAAGTATATATGTGCACATACATATATACACACATGTATACATTCATAAATTTGCACATACATGTGATTGTACATCTCTATTTCTCTGTGTTTGTTTATGCATGTTAGAACAAACACAAACATCCACTGGTCAAAAATTCCTTGTTGTAAGAATATATACATTACAACTATTGAAATAATTCCATTCACAAAGAGCAGACTGCTTAAATCAAAAAAAAAAAAAAAAAAATAGAATTGTAGATCAAAATAATATTTGACAAAGAGGCATATAATAATATATTTCAATTGCATATAGAATTTTCAAAATTGATTTCACCAATAATTAGTGAAAATATTTCAGAAATCAATTGATGATTGAAGGTTCTAAATTAAAAATATTAATTTATCTTTCTTAAAGAAATCTAACGAATGTATCATTAAAAATTAAATCATCAAAGTTCCTTTAAACATAAGATCCAAAAATCTTATTGTTTTATATTGGATAATATAAAGACCCGACTTTAAGCAAAATATCAGACACTTGATGTTTTGCTTGTGTTTCACCCTAAACATTGTTTTAAGTAAAATAAGCATTTTAAAAATGGGTGCTGGTAAGTTATAGAATACAATTTGTAAATGACAGTAAATCAATGCGTATATTATTTGCCACCCATAAATTCGCGTAAATTTGTATTCAGAAATATTGATTAATCTAACCATAGGTGTGTGGTAAGAAGAAATTATTTTGCAACTACATTACCTCCAAGTTCATCTACACTTAGTGACACTGAAGCAAATGTTTCCCGCTATAGCTCTGTAGCCTCAGTTTGAGCAATACTTTAGTCGGTGGAATTTGGTTGACAGAAAACTTTTGGAAACTCCTTGGGTATATGAGGGAAGGAGGAAGAGAGGGGGAAGAAGGGTGCTGGAGAAAGCGTGAGCACCTGCATGTGTGTGCATGTGTGCATGCATGTGTGTGTGTGTGTGTGCATGTCTGTGCATGTGTGTGTGTGTGTGTGTGTGTGTGTGCATGCGTGTGTCTTTTGTCCATGTCCATGTAAATCTGCAAAAGCTGGAACAAAAGCAAAATTTGTATTCTTTGAAGAAAGTCTCTTGCAATATTTGTTCTGCACAAAGCTACAAATACTCCCTTGTTACACTGTCAAAAATTTGCTGAATCAGTAATTGATCTATTAAAAGGAGTGAGCTGGCAGAAACGTTAGCATGTTGGGTGAAATGCTTAGCGATATTTTGTCTGCCACTACGTCCTGAGTTCAAATTCCGTCGAGGTCGACTTTGCCTTTCATTCTTTCAGGGTTGATAAATTGGGTCCCAGTTGCATACTGGGGTCGATCTAATCAACTGCTCCACCTCTGCAAGAATTTCGGGCCTTGTGTCTAGATTAGAAAAGAATAATTGATCTATTAAACACTAGTGACCAATAACGCTTAACCATCTGTAATATAATTCAAAATAAAGTGGGAGGAGAGTATTTCAAGAAGTATCTTGACTTTCTGTTGTCCAAGACATTCCCTTTCACTGAATGCCAACCACATGAGAATGACCACTGAAAAGATGATGATAATCACGGTGCCTTAATATAGCCTCAGTCTGTGGGTTGCAACACATTAAGAAATAAGGGAATACAGGGAAGATAAAGACTATAGAGGCTCTAAGCACTTAGAAGATTTTAGTGTCCCCATATATATGTATAATTCGAAATATAAATAATAATAAACCATGAAATGAAATGAATTTTTATTTTTCAAAATGATACAAAACTAACAGTAAGATGGAAAATAATGTTTATTTTTGTATACTTCCACTTTAATTATATTTGAAAAGTTTTCCTCTACTTTTTTTTAATTGCCATGTCTTTGATCAGATCCGCTCTATAACACCATAATCATTTTGAAATTAAAATTTCTCATCACATAAACCACTTTGAATGTTATTTTAGCAGTAAACCATTAACCATTTTGTGCAGTAAACCATTAACCATTTCTATGGTACCCCTTTTCACTTGATGCCCTAAACATGTGCTAATTTTGGTCAGTGGTTAATCCTGTGCTGGACATGAAAGATAGAAAGAATGAGAAACAAAGAGAGAGATAAAACAATGTGCATCCTTGTGCTTGACTCTTGTCACTTGACAACCAGTTCTGGTTTGTTTATATCCCTATAACCTAGTGGTCGGACTAAAAGAATCTGACAGGAAGACACTATAAGTACCAGACTTAAAATAAGTTGCTTGTGTTGAATTGGTTGACCAAGTACTTCATTGTGGTGATTCAGCATGGCAACAGTCTAGTGACTGAAACAAGTAAAAGAATAAAAGAACACAAGAATATTTTATATAATTGAAAATGAAAACTAAAAGAAAAACATGTAGATATGATATTTAAGTTTCTTTAAGAAAAAATGTTATATATATTATGAAGCAAAAATATTATTAAATCCACAATCTATGAAATAACAGAAAATATCACTATTTCATATCAAGTTTTTAATATGAATAGATAACCTTTTCTCCACATATTTTCTGTGTTTTATTTTGAGCTTCGAAGAAAACGGAATGTAATAAACAGAAGAAAAAAAAAAAAATTGTTGGCTTAACTGTTTCCTCGTTTACTGATCTTTGAGATGGGTGGATGAGATGTAGCAAAAAGATAAGATGTGATGATGAATGCATTTCTGAATAAATAAATAAAAACACGTAATGTTTTATGAAGAGATGTAAGAATTAAACATGTGTATTTTATGAATTGGAAAATTTATATCGAAAATTTTATATTGGAAAATAAAACCCGAATAATTGTATAGAAGTTAGTAAGGGAGGTAACTTCGTGCTATGTGTATATTTGCGTGTGTGTGACAGGTAACAAATCTGAAGTCAAATGACATTTGTATGACCTAATACAAATGTTACATGAGATATGTATTGCACCTTGGCTTGATTAATATTTTGTTTTTGTTGATGTTTAGCCCTCTAAGTTAGCCCCGAATGAACACACTCATGATTAAAGACATTCTATCTATGACCATCCCATCGTTTTATATAGCCAAAGACAGTATCATCCAAACTGTCTTTCTGTTTTCTGAGAAAATTAGGCGTGATTGGAAAGAGAGTTGGCTGCTATTTACAGCAGGTCACTTAATCGTCATAGAGGCTTACAGGTGACTCGTTTAATGTGATGGATTGTTTCATGGGATGTCAATGAGGTAATAAATTAATGTGATATGATGGAGGGTTGTATGGGAGATCAATGGGGTACTAAAATGAAATTGACGGTAAATGATTCAGTAGTTGACAACTGATATTGACTTCAAATTTTAGTACAAGACCAGTAATTTCAGAGAAGGATTGAGTTGATTACTTTGACCCCAGTGCTCAGCTAGTACTTATTTTATGGACCACGAAAGAATGAAAGGCAAATTCGACCTCGGCAGAATTTGAACTCAGAACTTAAAGATGGACAAAATGCTGCTAAGCATTTTGCCTGGCATGATAACGATTCTTATTTCTTTATTGCCCACAGAGGTATTGAACCTCAAGTGAACGGAGCTATAACGAACCACACGCTGCCCTAAAGATGGTCACTGGGAGCGAACCACATGAACAAGAACTAAAAATAAACAACTATTGAATTGCATTCTGCTTGTAAGCTTCTTCATGTTCCAGATCCTTAAAACTACAGAAATAATTGTAATGGGAGAAGGAGATACTCCACGGGTATCACAAACCTTCAATTCCATTATACTGCTAAGCATTTTGTCCAGTATGACAATGATTCTGCTAGCTCCCTGTTTTGCAAAGCTACAAATATAATAACATGTAAATATTGGATTGAAAAATCCCTTTTAGACTAAAATCCTGAAGGCGCTTTGGTTCAGTGTTAGAATGCTTGTCACTATTGAACTCAACATTATTTTCGAAATGGTTTGAAACAAAGACAGGTGTGTTTTTCAGCAGAAACATGATGATGAAAAACATCAAAATAGCCTCTTCCTGATGATGGAAATATACAGCTAAGCATTGATTACTTATATAGGAACCAGACCTCAAATGTAGGAGATAATTATAGAAGATTAGATCTTAGCACTTGTCTGGTTATTTATTTCATTGATCCAGGAAGGGGGAAAGCACGGTTGAACTCAATTGGATTTGAGCTCAGAGAATAGAAATATGCAACTAAATAGCACCAGGCACTTTATTTGTTGCTCTACTGATTCATACCATCTGCGGCTCTCTCAACAAGCATAATTATTAAAAAAACATACATAGACTCTGACAAAAGTCCTCCATACTAAATTTATTGAATAACATAGAAAACAATTAATTCAATAATATATTATTAATTAACAGAGTAATGAATTGAAATAATTAATTTAATAATTAAACTTTAAGTAATTCAATAATTAAAGGCATAGCTGTATTCCACTACACAACACCTTGGAGCAAGTATCGTCTACTATGGTCCCAGAAACCGTGGAAGCATATATGTATGTATGCATGTATGC
>NC_068994.1:42047743-42052553 GCF_001194135.2 Octopus bimaculoides | reverse complement strand
TATATATATATATATATATATATAAATAAATATATGTATATATGTATATAAATACATATACGTATACATATACATACATACATACATATATATGCATATATAAATACATACATATATATATATACATATGCATACACTCACACATACACAAACACATACATACTCACAGAAGGATACCTCAACTTAACTATCCAACTGGCTCTCAATAACCCAATTAAGTGATAGACTAATTCACATAGAAATAATGTATAAATGGTGATTACATACTTGCTACTGAAAAAATTTCAAATGAGTTTTAAGCACAGAACAAAAGAGATACAGTGTTAATTTAGACATGACCAATGATTTAATTAAATAAATCATTTACAAATAATAAACAATCAAATATTTTATGATTCAAAGTGACTTTGATACTTGTTTTTGGGTTCATCACATGATGTATCTTTCCTTCTGCTATTTGATACATTGAAGTTGAAAGAATCTCGTTTTTCTTTGCTTTATAAATGCATCAAAAGTCCTTTGTTTCTGTTTAGTCTATTTTTACTTTCTTTATAAATTTCATTTCCCAATAGCAGACGTGTGATATATTTAGATTAGAAACAACTTTTCTACTACGTTAAAAAATTTGAATATAGTGACACGAAAATCTCAATCATTTTCTGAATATGTAAAAAAAAAGGCTTCATCAATCCCTTTGTGGCTGAAGTCAAAATAACAAAAATTTCTATTGTTTGATCTTCTTCGGTTTTTTTTGTTTTTTTTTTCATAGCATTTGAATTTATTCATAACGAATTCATTGAAAAGTTTTCAGATCAAAGAGTAGCAAAGAAAATGTTGAAATATTCTGCATGTATAGTACCAGCATGCAAACTAAACAGACTGAAAGATGGAAGGATCAAACATATGCTCACTCATTACTGAGATGTATTATGGTAATTCATCTTTTAAAGCAATCATTATGAACATTTAACATTTACTTTTGGCAGTTAACTCTTGAGTTTTGTTTTCATAATTTAAGAAAAGAATATTCAAGTAGAATATTGGTAAGCAACATATAGCCATTATATCTCAGTTCTTGAGAACTGCTTGCAGAGTAGGCTCGGAGGGTAGTTATTACATCAAAGAGTTTTTCCCTGTCTTTGGTGACCTAGACATACCAACAAGATATTTCTTGTTGGTCTATCATTTGTGGTATAGGTGTGGCTTTGTGGTAAGAAGTTTGCTTCCCAACCACATGGTCCAGGGTTCAATCCTACTGTATGGCCACTCATGGCATGAGTAGCCTCAGGCCAACCAAAGCCTTGAGTGAGTTTAGTAGACAGAAACTGAAAGAAGCCTGTCATATATATATATATATGTGTGTATGTGCCTTTTTATCTGTGTTTGTCCCCTACCAATACTGCTTGACAACCAGCATTGGTGTGTTTATGTCCCCATAACTTAAGAGTTCGGCGTAAGAGACCGACAGAATAAGTATTGGGCTTTAAAAAAAATAAGCCCTGGAATCAATTTGTTTCATTAAAAAACCCTTAAAGGTGGTGTTCCAGCATGGCCACCGTCAAATGATTGAAACAAGTAAAGGAATGAAAGAATATTCACATACAGAAAGTAGTTGTTAATATTTCTCCCTTAGAGTTTCTTTCTTTTCAGGCTCACCACCTTTATGATATATTCTTGTTATTTATCCATTTTCTAAACTAGTCTTGATATTCCTCTTGTTTTTTTACATCTGTTTACACCTTAATTCTCATCAACCCATACTATAGTTAATATTTATCCCTATTAAAATTGTTTAATGGCTCCCTGAATTATTATTTTTTTTTAAGTAATGTAAATCTTTAAAATAACGAAAATTAGATTTAAGTAAGTTTATATATTTAAGTATCTAATACCCTTTTTATTAATATACAATATTCCACACACACATATTTACTTTTGCTAACATTTAATATAGCTTTATAAACATTTTTTTTTCATATTTGATACACCTTTTCTTTTTCTTTTCTTGTCATTAAATAAAAACCTATCCAATGCTACTTCAAACATTGTAAATAAATGTGAGTTTACTTCCTTTACTTAACACCTTACATCAATGATATTTGAAACTTATAGAGAATTAAAATTCTTCTGTTAGGTTTCAGTTAGGTTTCATTTTTTCCACATATACCTAAATTACATAAATGACTTATGTTACAATAACAATTGTAAGTATAACTTTCCTTGATATATGTTTGCTTTTAATTCCTTTCTTTGTTGTTTCATACTTGTAAAAATAATTATGCACAAACACACATAAGAACATACAAGCAACATATGTAACATACACACAAACACAAACACACATATATACACATACAAACACACACACACATACACATTATTAATATTATAACTTCTTTAATCAATGTAATTTGAATACCTCAGAGAAGAGTAAAACAATTGTACCAATGTTAGTACAAATTTTATTTATTATAACACGTTATACAATAACATCTTATATAATAATTCTTTCTACCATAGATATAAGGCCTGAAAATTTTATGGGGTGGGGCTAGTTGATTATATCGACTCCAGTGCTTGTATGGTATATATTGAAATGACCCTCTAAAGGACAAAGGGAAAAATTGACCTTAGCAAAATTTTGAACTCAGAACATAAATGAAATGTTGCTAAACCTTTTGTCTAGTATGCTAATGATTCTGCCAGTTCATTACCTTAATGTCTTATATAATAAGGCTTTATTTAATAATATATTACACATGAATATTGATTTCACTGTTCTATTTTGTGATTTTCTCTTTTTCTAACAAACATTCTAATAAAATTATACTCCTTTGTTTTAAATCAAATCTATTTTGCAGTAAATAAAGTATCTTGGAAATTCCACCAAAAAAATAATGATGGAATATTTGCAATAAGTCATCAAATCTAATTTTTATTTAATGTTGGAAAAAGTTGCAACACCATGTCATGCTTCTCCAAAAGACAAATATTGCACATTCAAAATCCATTAATGTAGAAGGTCATGTGTTCTAATCAATCATATAATTGTTAATATTACCATCATTTGCAAACCTGTTACATTTGGACTGGGGAAAGAAAAATGTATTTTTGTTTGCTTTTAATTTCTGGATATAAAAGTATGCTTTAAGAATCTATTTTTAAAAAGATTTTTAGTAATTCCTATATAGATTTTTGTTTCAGTCATCTGTAAAGGAGATATTTGCTCATTAAAACTAATAGTTTAGATACTAAAACATGATTGTGGGCATAGAAATACTGCTTTGGGCAAAAACATTTATATGCCACAAACTGCTGTGAACTTCTGTAAATCACATGGATAGTCTTATTCAGTGTATACCCTGAACATTACCTCATACACAGTTTAGAAGTGGTGATCTGACCATGGTCCCCTGACTATTTACTTCGTCTTTTCCTATTCCTTTATCTACTACAAATCTAGTGTTGACAAGCCAAAATGCTTTATTTTCATTTGCTCTTCAAATATCTCTAACCAAAATGGCCGACATAAGATTTAAGCATGGGAAGGTGCATTCATACTTGATGGAAACCAGGATTTCAGCTTGGTTCTGTTTAAATGAATTGAATGAACTGTACCGTATTCACAATATTGTGTATTTTGGTATTTTGTTCTGTTCATTACCATAAATACACACACACACGTACATACACACGTACATGCATACATTCACATATACATACATGCATACATACAAACATGCATACATACAAACATGCATACATACAAACATGCATACATACATACATACATTCTTACATACATCTGCCGATATACATATATAAAGACTGTGCTTTCAAAGAATCACCAGATCAATTTGTCAAACAGTTTATCAGACTATTTTTTGAGAAGCCAATCCAGTGAACTTCAAAGTCACATTTGTATCTTCTATTTGATATATACTACATTACATTTTGTATTGAGTCATTCCTTATGTTAATGTCTCTGATGTTTAAATTTTTAAAATATACAAGCACACACACACACACACACACACACACACACACACACACACACACACACACACACACACACACACACACACACACACACACACACACACATGTATACACATATAATATATTTGTATGTGTGTGTATATATATATATAAATGTATATATATATGTCTATATATTTCTATATTTACACACATACACATATACAAATTCATATATAATAACCTAGTTTCTTCAACTCTACTGTTTATTTCCTAACTAAAACATGCTGACATTCTTATGTTGCTAATTAATTTACAGGTGTGCATTTCAGTGATAGCTGAAAGCAAACTTCAGTGAAATTAACAACTACTACAGTTTGCTATTATGAATTAGAAAGAAAAGAAAAATTGCTGTATATAATTTCAATTTTAATTATATATGGCAAGAATTTAATTATATACAGAGTAGAGTGACAGCCAGTTATTCTATTTCCTTTTAGCATTACTATCACCGTTTTCCATTAACAGAATGTTATATATATGTATATATATATATATATATATATATACACATGAATATAAATATATATGTATCATATATATGTATAAATATATAAATATATGCATACAAATATACACATTTTTTTTCTTTGTAATCGGAAATTAAATATCTTAAGGATGATAACAGTCAAACAATGGAATGAAAAGAAAGAAGTTTCTGAGACAATATTAAACTCGAATTTTAAACTCATTCACCCTTCATTTAAATATTTCATTTTACTGGCATCATTTATACCCGAAAGAAAAATCATGGATTTGTTTAAGGATTGTT
>NC_068994.1:42043931-42046679 GCF_001194135.2 Octopus bimaculoides | reverse complement strand
ATATATATGTGGTGGTTGTCTACTCCTTACACAGAGTTTGACCACCTCCCTGTACCTACACCTTAGCCCCTTCATGGCGTCTGATGTGGCTTTTTAAACCAGACAATGTTCTGAAAAAACACCCACACAGATTGCACCTCTGATTTGAACTACCAATACCTGCAGATAAGTTCTGCTCATTGTGGATCTTAACATGTCTTTTAAGACCCCCATTGGATTTGCAAGCCTTCTGGCATACACTAGATTCAAGCATCGAACTTATTTATTTTTTTACTCTTTTACTTGTTTCAGTCATTTGACTGTGGCCATGCCGGAGCACCGCCTTTTAGTCGAGCAAATCGACCCCAGGACTTATTCTTTATAAGCTTAGTACTTATTCGATCGGTCGTTTTTGCTGAAGCACTAAGTTACGGGGACGTAAACACACCAGCATTGGTTGTCAAATGGTGTTGGGGGGACAAACACACACACATGTATACATATACATATATACAACGGGTTTCTTTCAGTTTCCGTCTACCAAATCCACTCACAAGGCTTTGGTTGGCCCGTGGCTATAGTAGAAGACACTTGCCCAAGATGCCATGCAGTGGGACTGAACCCCGGAACCATGTGGTTGGTAAGCAAACTACTTACCATACAGCCATTCCTGTGCCTATTTATGGAACATTACAATAAGATATTATCATTTCATGAACATAAAGGAAATTATTTCCTTTTATAATTTTCAATTTTCATCTTGTGTTTTCCCTCTTTCTTTCTGAAGAGATTTTTATGTTTTCATCCCCCAAAAAAGATTCACACTTAAGGAAACCTCAAGAGTTTTGTTTTGTTGGGTGAATTTCATAACTGGAAATTGAAATGGAGTGGGAGGTGGGAATATCTGGATTAGAAAGGGGTTTTGTTGTAGCAAGGACAACGAAAACAGAATGGAACAAAAGAATGTGTGTGTGTTATAACCAATGTATGTGTGTGCACGTTCTTGTGTGTGTGTGTGTGTCCAGCACGTGCAATCTTCCACTGAGTGTGTGTTCACTGAGTTTGTGTGTGTGTGTGTGTATTTGTAAGTGCATTTTTATTCAGTGAGTGCGTCTATGCTCAGCGTTAGACTGTGTGTGTGCGTATTCAGCTAGTGTATCTTTCACTAAGTGTGTGTATATTCACTGAGTTTGCATGTGTGTGTGTGTTTATGTGTTTGAGTATGTGTGTGTTTGTTTCCAGTGAGTGTGTCTATACTCAGACTGAGTTAGTCTGTAAGTGTGTGTGTATGTGTGTTCATCGACTGCATGTATCGTTCACTGAGTGTGTGTGTGTGTGTGTGTGTGTGTGAGTTCATTGAGTGTATCTACGCTCTGTGTAAGTTTGTATGTATGTGTGTATGTTCAGTGCATGTACAATGTATGTATGAGTGTGTGTGGGTGTACATGTGTGTTCAGTGTGTGCATGTACGTTCAGTGTGAATGTGTACGTGAGTTCAGCAAGTGTATGTCTCATCAATGTGTATGCATGTGCATGTTCAGTCAGCGTGTGTGTGTCTGTGTGTATGTGTTCAGTGTGTGTCTGCATGTTCAGAGTGAATGTGAGCACACGTGCGTGTGTATCTGTGTTCTTATGTATGTCCAGTGAGTGCATCTGGAAAGCAGTGTCGTTAGAATGCCAGATAGAATACCATGTGTTGTTCATTCTGACTCTCCGTTCTGAGTTCAAGTCTTGCTAGTTTGCGGTCATGCTGGAGCACTGACTTTGAAAATTTTAATTGATCCTATTGACCCAAGTAATATATCAGTGTGATATTCATTCTATTGATCTCTCCTTTATTGAATTGTTAATGTATTTTTGATACGACACCAATTCTCTAATTTTAACTAGAGGTGTTATATGAAGCACATGATACACGCAGACATATGTGCATACATACATGTGCATGCACACTCATGCATGTGTGCATATACATGCACACACATACACGATTACACAACTGCACACACATGCATGTACATATATATGTACAAGCACATGTACATACATATACACATATATGCATTCATATGTACACACATGCGCATACATATTGCATTTGTGTGCACACAAATGCATGTAAATGAGCATGCAAATGCATGCACTCCTGCACACACTAAGCACATGTACATACAGATGCACACACACGAACACACAGCTGCATGCACATGTGCGCACATATGCACACTCATGTATACACACACACATTCACATACATGCACACATAGCACACACACATGCATGCATATACACATACATATTGCACACACATGCACACATGTGAACATGCATACTTATATAGATGTGTGTGTGTATTTTGCTTTTCATACTTCTAGTTCTAATAAATAAAGTACTATCAAGTACTGATGTTGAGTCTTCTCCCTCTCTCACTGTCTTTTTACCTCTACCTGTCAGTTTGTTTGTCTTTCTCTCTCTCTCTCTCTCTCTCTCTCTCCCTCCCTCTCTCGCTTTCTGCCTTCCTCTCTTACATTTTTATCTCTAATATAAATGTTCTGCCTTGTTACATTGTTTCATACTGATTTGGTCTGAAAATTAACATTAACCAGACACTTATCTCTGGAATATGCAGCCACTTGCAATTCACCAGTCATGGAAGATCAAAAAAGCCCATGCACACAATTTCTTCCTCAAAACCAAACCAAAGCCAAAACCAAAATACAAAAGAACAAAAAAAGAAAAATGGTTAGAGTTTGCTTCGACCATTACCAC
>NC_068994.1:42041714-42043702 GCF_001194135.2 Octopus bimaculoides | reverse complement strand
TACAAAAGAACAAAAAAAGAAAAATGGTTAGAGTTTGCTTCGACCATTACCACTAAAACTACACTGCAGCAATGCGTGATTTCACAATCATAGTACAAGCAATCACATAGATAAACAAAATAGTCTTCAGCAAAACCAATGAGATTTTAATTAAGGAAGTTATCTCAAAGAAATAGGTTTAACGAGAACACATAAAACACGCACTACTGACTAATCTCTGTACATATCAAATCTTAATTTGTCTTGTTTTATTACGAACTCTTTTTCATTAATATCTCTCTCATTAAGGCTTAACCCTCTTCACTGGAACTATATATATATATATATATATATAATGTATGTATGTTTACTATTGCAATTATCGTTGGCATTATAATGAACTTCTCTGTTCCAGAATGATATTGTTTTGATGTTTAAGGATATATTCATATTAGTGGAGGTGATAATGATGTTTTATTAATTTTTCCTTTTGATACATTTTATATTAGCATTTAGACGCATACATTTCTGTGAATAAATATATCAGCATATTTATTTGTATGAAAATATGTTTATTTGTGGATATAAGTATGGCTGTTATTCAAAAGACCAGGCTTGTTATTCACCACTGTATATTACTGATTATTTCTGATGATTATGTTGAGGTTACAATATTCAGCCACTTACACTAAAATCTAATGAGCAGGCACTTCCAGCTGATTGAATAACTGGAATATTTGTTGATAATGACAGTGATCCATATATTACAATAGTACTTCAAAGGTCTTCCTGGTTTCCTGGATTCTGTGGAGTATGTATTCCCCTCCTGGAAGGGACGTTTGTCTGTCACAGGATTATTCATTTTGGCAACTGAGGAAATAAGAATGCAAATGTTTTGATCAAGAACACAACATATCACCAGGTGCGGGAATTGAAACTGCAATCTTACAATCATGAGTGCAACACCCAAACCATTAAGCCATGCTTAATCAATGTATACATACATAAATACATACACACATGATGACTGTCCACTCGCGACCGAGGAAGACCATTGCTGACCTTCAGGAATATTGTGCGCTCTAGGACTAACTTATATTTTGCATTTGCGGCTCCGTTGGTGTCTAATGAGCCCTGCTCTTGACAAGCATACACGACTGCAAACATTGCAGACCAAGCTTTCCCCATTCACTATACGAGGCGTGCACTTTCGTGCAGCTCACTTAAGTTCTTCATGCTGGATACGCGCTCTCTCAAAAGTGTCGATCCCCTCCTTAACCTGCTTCCTCCATCCGTGGTGATGACAGGCATTGTTGACATACATACATACTCTCTGAGTGGTTGGCGTTAGGAAGGGCATCCAGCTGTAGAAACTCTGCCAAATTTAGATTGAAGCCTGGTGTTGCCATCCGGTCTCACCAGTCCTCAGTCAAATCATCCAACCCATGCTAGCATGGAAAGCGGATGTTAAACGATGATGATGATGATATATATATATATATTAATAATGAAGGGAGAAGGGTCTAGATGCTTTAGTGAAAATCCATAGTTGTTTTTGACTACTTTTTTTTAGCATGCCAGTGCTGTCTCTAGTATCCCTCATTATTAATTAATGATTATTTACTTTTATGGTTTTTAAAACATGCTAAGCCACTGATATTGCTGTAAACAAAATCTTTATATTTTATATTTACATATATAATGATATGTAAATGTAAGATCCAAGGACCCAGGAGTAGGAAGTTAGTAAGCTTTGTGCAGTCCATCGAAGGTAGCAAAAACAACTTTTAGGAACAAAAATAGTTCATTAGTATAGAAGGTTCTAAATGCTTCCCGTATCGAAGTTCAATCAACTGGAAAAAGTTTTTTTATAGTTCATGGTTAGCAACTAGGGCTAATATGTATTCTTTTAATTGTTTCAGTCATTTGACTGTGGCCATGCTGGAGCACTGCCTTTAGTCGAAGAAATCGACCCCAGAGCTTATTCTTTGTAAGCCTAGTACTTATTC
>NC_068994.1:42039694-42041704 GCF_001194135.2 Octopus bimaculoides | reverse complement strand
CTTATTCTTTGTAAGCCTAGTACTTATTCTATCAGTCTCTTTTGCTGAACTGCTAAGTTACAGGGACGTAAACACACCAGCATCGGTTGTCAAGTGATGTTGGTGGGGGGACAGACACACACAAACATATACACACACATACATATACATACATATACGACAGGCTTCTTCCAGTTTCCGTCTACCAAATCCACTCACAAGGCTTTGGTGGGGTACTCCACTAGCTACTTGTCAGGCTGAAGGTACCTTAGTTAAATTAAGGTTACACTGGTGTCAGGGATCCTAAGTTAAGTCACATGAGATTTGATTGAATGAATGGAAAGCATGAAGTGAGAGTACAAAAACAAGAAAAACATATGTATGAAGAAATAAGATATTGGCGTGGGCAAATGTCTAAAGTTGTTATTGACCCCCAAAGGGATGAAAGGTAATATTGACTTCAGCAGAATTTGAAACTGGAATGTAAAGACAGATGAAATGCTGCTAAGCATTTTGTCTGGCACGCTAATGATTCTGCTAGCTAACTACCTTGACATAAAATGTAATAATAATGCAAGAAATGTTAAAAATGTTAAGGCTTTTACAAGTTTATATCAAGCACAGAACAGAGTAAAATGGCTAAATCTAACAACACAAGTCTAAGTACAACACACAGATATTATAAACCTCCAGATAATGGATGTACACTTCGTAAAAAAATAAAAAAACACACCCCAAATGCAGGGTGAAATAAAGACATTGAGGTAAACTTGTATTGTTGAACAGTTAAAGTGTTTAAAATCCCAATTTTGCAAATAAGGAAACATAAAAGCACATCTAATGAAGAATGTCTTTTTTTAACTTTAAATACTTGCAATTTCACATTGACATCCAAATAAGTAAAGAAATAAAAAGACACCTAGTCCACAATTATATGTTGTTGGTTAATTAAAATTTATTTCTTTTACAATTATTTTAATATTTTGTGATCTCTGTTCAATATAAGCACTTATTCCTAATATATATATATAATATATATATATATATAATATATATTATATATATATATGTATATGTGTGTGTGTCTGTGTATGTATGTATATATCCATACATAAATTCATATAAATACATACATATATACAAATCCATATACATATCTATGTATATACATATCTATGTGTGTATGTATATATATATATATATATATATTTACTCATCGATATATGTACATGTATATATGTATCATCACCATCATTTAACATCTGAAAGATATAAAAAATTTTTGTATGATTCTCATTAATAAATTAATACACCACATAAACACATGCCGACACACACACACACATATACACACACATGCACTAACACATGTACACACACACGCAAATATGTGTGTGCATTCATTAAGGATCACACACACAAAAAACAAAAAAACTCTGAAATTCAGCTATCCAGGATTTCCTGACCAGAATACCAAATTCATTTCACCATTTTTTGAGTGGTCAATGTCAAACTGCCATGTCGGTATTACCAGTATGCAAATAGCAAAATGAATTTAACAGTCTGGACAGGAAACTCTGAGTAAGTGAATTTCACAAAGTTTTTGAGTGATTATCATTAATTATAATATTAGGGAAGCAGGCTGGCAGAATTGTTAGCATGCCGAGCAAAATATTTAGCAGCTTTTCCTCTGCCCTCACATTCTGAGTTCAAATTCTGCGAAGGTTGACTTTGCATTTCATCCCTTAAGAATCAGTGAAATAAGTATCAGTTATGTACTGGGATTGATCAACTATACCCCTCCCCAAATTTCAGGCCTTGTGCCTATAGTAGAAAGGTTTTTTTAATAATAATATTTGTACTTTCTTTAGAGATCGAATGCTCTACAGCTTGTAGAGCATGTATGTACATCTATTATATATTTAAATGTATGAATGTATGTATGTATGTATGTGTGCGTATGTATGTATGTATGTATCTATCAATATATATATATATATATATATATATATATATATATATATATATATA
>NC_068994.1:42037865-42039684 GCF_001194135.2 Octopus bimaculoides | reverse complement strand
TAGTTAGATAGATAGATAGATGGATAGATAGATGGATAGATAGATAGATAGATAGATAGATAGGTGGATAGATACACATACATATGTATGTATATATATATAAACATACACATACAGCTATGTTTTAAGATCTAACCCTTTCAACAAAGAAACTATCATCTCTTATATTATTTGTTATTTTGCTGTCTTGTCACTTTGTCATCATATTTTCTCACATTGCTTTAAGCCACTCAGTACCGCTCTGACTTAAAACCCACTATTTATACATACATACATACACACACACATACACAGTTATGAAGGTTTGTGTGTATGTATGTGTGTGTATGTGGTGTGTGTGTGTATGTATGTATGCATGCACATATATATATATATATATATATATATATATATATATATATATATATATATATACATATATATATATATATACAAACATACACGCATACAGATGTATATCAGTGTATGCATATATAAACACGAAGAAGAGAAATCATTAACTGTTAGCATGCTTAGTCATTTCGATAGAGTTTTTCATAAACAGTCTGTTCCGTTGGCCTTCTTTTATATTAGGTGCTTAATTAAACATCAAAGAACCTATATAATTATTGGTGTGAAAATTCGAGTCACATCTATCAGTTTATTAAGGATATATCTTATTATTACTTTTAATTATGTAAGTAGAGTCGTTGCAATATTGTCATTTGATGTACCTTATATGAGATTCTTCATATATTGATTGTTGACTGCTCATTTCTGTCACATGATTTATTTATATATACGGATTTCTGATATTGTTTAAATATTGTATTTGATAATAGAATTCAGTGCAGAGGATGGAGGGGCTGGTTATTTTCTGCTTATTTTTTTACTGTTTTCTTTTTACTAATTCAAGTATGAATGGTAACTGGCACCTCTGACCTCTTCTTTCAGGGACACTACTTTTCTCTCATCTTATCATAATCATGATAATACTTATCAATGGTTAATTTAATCCTATCTGTTTGAAATACCAAAGTTCTCAGGTCACTCTAGTGCAGTAACAAAGAACAAATGGTTATAAATCAAAGACTGACAGCAGCATTGACCCTTTCCTAGAGTCTCCAAGACTTATAAGGGGAAGGGGTGAAATTATCCTTACATTGGAGACCCATTCTGACTAATGCTTGCAACCAAGTGACTCCTGCTAAGTGAACTCCAAAATGACTCCTATGAGACATGCTGGAGAGTCAGTGGTGATTAGAAGAATAGAAGGGTATTGTTAGCTGATAAGAGAAGATATGAATGATAAGTATCATATTTAAGATAGTGATAGTGAAAGAGTGAAAGTGATAGTGAAAGTGATAGTGAAAGAGTGAGATGTATATCATAGTCAGTGCCATCCTTTGTTACACATACTCAAACATATTACTTGTAATCATGTAGCTGACATGGCAAAAACCATAGCTTGTATATATATATATACATATATATATATATATAAATATATAATTTAGAGAAAAGAACCACAATTCTTGGACTCGTACGTGAAAATCCACTTCGTTATTATTATCCTAATTATATATATATATATTATGGATATGTACTTGCATAGCAAGTGACTTGATCTGAGATCGTGCGCTGAAACAAAAACAATTGTAGCATGGAAGGTATTTATAAGCCATTTAAAAACACCTAAAAACCGTTAGATTCACTTCAACATTTAAATTTAATTTGTCAAAACCTTTCCTTTGCTTTGAAACCGGGACCTGTTCGCTGGCAAAATTCCATGCTGCATATGTTAAATGATGATGACGATGATGACAATGATGATGATGAT
>NC_068994.1:42034486-42037543 GCF_001194135.2 Octopus bimaculoides | reverse complement strand
TATGTACATACAGAGAAAGAGAGAGAGAGAGAGATATGGACAGATAGAGAGAGATATATGCTTACATATACATACATACATACATACAAACACACACGCACACACACATGCATACATACATGCATCCATCTGCCAACCAGCCAGGCCACCATCAGTCAACTTAAGGCAAAAGAAGGGATAGGTGGTGAAGGATATTAAACCAGGAAATGAATTAAGTCTTCCACCCAAGAACAGATGCAGGTCCCTTCAGCAAACTTCCACACAGTTTCCGTCTCCCTACTTTGACTGGTATGTCTTTAGGGGAATTGAAACTGTGACAAAAGAAACTTGCCCGAAGTGCTGCACAGTAGAATTGAACCTGAAGCCACATCTTTGTGAAGCTATCTTCCTAACCATATAGCCATGCTTCTTCTTGTTGTACTATCATAACTTTTTTTTCATTTTGATTTCAGTGTTATTTTGAGATGGAAGTTATATTTAAATTGAGATAAAATTCATGTTATTATACTGCATTAATGATGCTAGTATAAGCTTAGGTCAGCATGCTTGCTATGGCGTTGCACTATTCACATTTAAGCAGTGTGCATAGGCACAAACACATACATAATCATATCCACACACACATATGCATATATATATAATATATATATAATATATATATGTATACAATATATATATGTACACACACACACACACACACACAGGTGCTCATACAAAAAAAATGCATATATATACTGAATCAAATATATGAGCACACATGTGCATATATATGCATACACACATGCACACTTGCATACATAGTTACATATGCACTATGTACACTCAAATTCTCATACACACACATGCACTCACACACAGAAACACACATGTTTATTCTAAGAAATGTAAATGAACAAATACTTACATACACACATGCAGTCATACACAAACATACACACACATACACATTGCACACTCACTCATTCTTACATACAGAAATGAACATATATACATATACATACATGCACACACATTCACATATATACATACACAGTCAAGCACACATACACTTGTACATGCACATACACACTCATATACACACATATACACACACTCACACACATGTACATAGACATACATGCACACATGCACTCTCAAACACTCATGCACATGCATACACATACATGTACACACACATACACACACACATGCATACACACCCGAACAATCTCACACATGTACGTTTGCATACAATTATATCATACGCAGGTGTCAAATTGATCAGATATCTTTTGTAAATGATAACATGATAATCTATAGTTGTAATACCGAAAATATCAAATTGGAAAATAAATATAGAAGAACATTTCATTGTTTACTTTCATGTAGATTTTGTTATGATAAAGATGTAAATTTTCACAAGTCATTGTGTAGTCCCAGCATCTGTAGCAAGAAGGTTTCTTATGATGAGAACCACTGGTTTTCAATAAAGGAGATTTTTCTTTTCTTTCAAGAGATTAGAAAGTATTAGAGTTTTATTAACAATTTTGTCTTATTTATTAGTTTTGTTATTATTATTATCATTATTATATTTATTCATTATATGTTTATTTCTGTTTTTATAAATTTTATATATAATGTTTGGTGAACAATACCATCATTAGTTATGGAAATGGAATTCCAACTGATAAATTGCTAGTCAGCTGCATTTTTCTCAATATGAGAGTGACAATAATATGCATGTGGCTATATACATACCACACACACACACACACACATATATATATATATATATATATGCATGTATATATATATATATATATATATATGTATATATATATATATACATATATATATAAATACTTGAACCTTGTTGGTTGTAATGATGAGTGTTTCAGTTGATCAAATCAACAAAGCAGATTGCTCATGAAATTAATGGGCAAGTAGCTGAGCACTCCACAGATATACATACCCTTAACGTAGTTCTCAGAGAGATTCAGCATGACACAGAATGCAGCAAGTCTAGCCTTGTGAAATTCATGTACCAACCCTTTTTTGCCAGCCGAGTGGACTGGACCAATGTGAAATAAAGTAGGTGGTGGGTAATGAACTCACAACTTTATGAGTGTGAACCAAATATGCTAAGCACTAAGCCATGTGCTTCACTAAGCAAAGTATGGAGGTACTGGTGTAACATTTATTCCTTGGTTACAGCTGTTTCAAAACATATGGGTTGATCTCCTTATATATATATATATATATATATATATATATATATATAGATAATAGATACATACATATATGTATACATACATACATGCATATATGTATATATATATATATATATATATATGTATGTATGTATGTATGTATATGTAAGTGGCTATGCAAACAATTCAACTATTAAATGATATGACATGGGAAGAAATAAATCTTCCAACAATCTGGCAATTTGATTTACTAAATAAAATTAGTGACCTGACCTTAGTTCATTCAAATACAAGAAACAATTTGTTGAAGCATAATGGCTACAGAAAATACAGTGCATGCGGGTGTCAAGAGAATGAAAAAAATGGCTATTATAATCTTCTTCCATATATTTTTATTTTTTAATCTGAGAGAAATAGGTATGCTGAATGTAATACAAAAGATGAAAAGTAATATAATAGTTTTGATATTACACATTAAGGAAAATTGTCTGTCTACCTTGAACATGACACAAGATAAAAGTGCTAGAAAGTGCTGTGAATAGGTAATTATTTTGTTCCTATGTGAAAAAGAATTGCATATCATTTCGATACATTGAGAAGTTATTTATCATAAAAAGATTGTAAATTTGTACAGTAGAAGCAAAAACAAACAATAGAAGATCAAGTGCAAGAAAGTGCAGTCAAGACCTCATTGTTTTGTTATATTTATGTGAAATATAGTAATGTGGTGTTTGTGTGAAAACAAGTTGTGGCTGACTGTGTGGTAAAAAGCTTGCTTCCCTACCTCATGGTTCTGGGTTCAGTCTCAGTGTGTGGCACGTTGTGAGTCAATTTGATAGATGAAAAATGAAAGAAGCCTTTCATATAT
>NC_068994.1:42033381-42034412 GCF_001194135.2 Octopus bimaculoides | reverse complement strand
TTTATTTAAAAGCAGCAGAAATATAACAAAAGACTGTTACTTGGAGTTTCACATTCCCATTCATCGTACAGTTTTGTTAGAAAAATTTTTCTAATAAAACTGCCCAATGAACAGGAACATGAAACTCCAACTAACAGTTTTTGTTATATTTCTGCTGCTTTTAAATAAAGCATATTACTCTACCTCTGGTATTTGAATACTCTTTTTTCCACCTTGTTGCACATTTATGTGCTTACTTCGGTATATATGTATATATGCATATATATATGTATATATATATATGTATGTATATATCTATGTGTCTGTGTCTGCCCTCCCATCACCAATTCATAACCAGCATTGGTGTGTTTATGTTCCCGAAACTTAACAATTCGGCAAAAAAGATCGATAGAATAAGTGCCAGGCTTAATGAAACTAAATACCAGAGTTGATTCAATTGACTAAAAGTTCCTCAAGGCAGTGCCCCAGCATGGCCAGTCTAATGCCTGAAAGAAGACAACAGACAAAAAAGGAGATATCCATACGTAGGGAAGTTATTCACATTAAAAAGATTGTAAGCATGTGCTGTGAAAGTAAAAAAAATAATGCAAAAAGCAAGTAATAGGTTATCAATAAGATGGTATTTTAGCATGATGTCTGCTTTGTCCAGTGGTGAAGAGAGCTTAATATCATGATGTCATCTTCCTTTGGGTGATCTGGTCAACAACTGATTTATATAAGTGGCAAAAGCACTTAGTTATTAACTCGAGGAGATTTAGGTTGTAATATAAAATGAATTCAGCAAAAATTTGTCGGCATTACGTGAGTGTCTCCCGAGCTAACATCGTAGCACTCTCGATGCTTTTAGTTTTTGTTTTTTTTTTCACTTATGTCATTTATTGAATAAATAAGGTGACCATGGAGCTAGCCGGTCATCAAGAGGAGCGAATATCAGTTGGCAAAGTATATACATACATATGTCTAAATATACATACATACATATGCACACACATTATAAAAAGTTTGTGCATTATATATATATATATATATAT
>NC_068994.1:42029369-42032634 GCF_001194135.2 Octopus bimaculoides | reverse complement strand
TGGAACCCATACAAATATTTGATATTACTGAAAATTGGTTTGTAGTCTTGGTGAGGCTCTAAGCTATATAATGCTTGGAGGGTCTTGTATAGAATGTCACAAAAAAATTGAAAACCTTTATGACTTTTAATTATTTTGCAGACTAAAGGCAACAAGCTGGCAGAATTGTTAGGACGCCGGGCGAAATGCTTAGCAGTATTTTGTCTGCCGTTACGTTCTGAGTTCAAATGCCGCTGAGGTCAACTTTGCCTTTCATCCTTTCGGGGTCGATAAATTAAGTACCAGTTACGCACTGGGGTCGATGTAATCAACTTAATCCCTTTGTCTGTCCTTTTTTGTCCCCTCTATGTTTAGCCCCTTGTGGGTAATAAAGAAATAAGAATTGTTAGTGTGTAGGGCAAAATGCTTGGTGGTATTTCATCTGTTTTACGTTCGGAGTTCAAATTCCATGGACTCTGCCTGCCGTTCTTTCGAGTGTTGATAAAATAAGTACCAGTTGAGCACTGAAGGTGATGTAATCAATTAGCCCCACTCTCCCAAAAATGCTGGTCTTGTGTTAATATTTGAAACTATGTATTCTGCAGACAAAGACAGTGAACTGGCAAAATTGTTAGCATGATGGACTAAATGTTTCGTTGCATTTTTTGTTTGATTATTCATTCTAAGCTAAATTCTAGCTCACTTTTGTTGTTTTCTTTTCCATTTTTCATTTTGGATTTGCCTCCCCCTCCCTCTCTCTTTGCATGCACACACACACACACATGTGCACGTGCATGCATGCATGCACACATACTGATATATCAAACAGTGAAAATGAGTGCTCAACACTGTGCTGGTGAATAAATATTATGTAAACTCTGGTTTAGCAAGGCTACCATTGGTTTCCAGTTATGATAATTTTTAAGAAATATGTTAAGTTTGTTGCATGGGACGTTGGCATTCAACTTCATTTGGGATGAAATCATGAAATTCATTGTTTTCATTCAAGATTATGGAGATGAACATCAACGTCCCATGCACCAAGCTTGATTAGAATTAATATATATATATATATATATAAATATATTTATATATATATATATATATATATATATGTGGAGGGGGGGGCTGTACACACACACATCCAAAAAGAAAAAGAACATGCCCTGGCATTAGGAATGGCATCCAGCTGTAGAAACTCTGCCAAATCAGATTGGAGCCTGGTGTAGCCAACTGGTTCACCAGTCCTCAGTCAAATCGTCCAACCCATGCTAGCATGGAAAGCAGACATTAAACGATGATGATGATACATATATACTTGTATGTCTGTGTTTGTCCCCCCACTATCACTTGACAACCGATGTTGATGTGCTTACATCCCTGTAACTTTGCAGTTTGGCAAAAGAGGCTGATAGAATAAGTACTGGGCTTACAAAGAATTCTTGGGGGTCGATTCGTTTGAATAAGGCAGTGCTCCAGCATGGCCACAGCCAAATAATTGAAAAGAATAAAAGAATAAATTAAATATTTAATGACTTACATGTTCACTGATAATACTATGTTGAAAATGCATTGAAGACTATGTTGTGTATGTGTGTGTATTTAGGTGTGGTTATTGATGAGACAGTACTCAGGGAAGATGATACATGTGTTGAGAGAGAATCACAGATGTTAGAGCAAAGATCAGATTTGTGCGATAAGCAATTTATCAACCAGAATAAAGTCAACGGATTTTGGTGATGCTGGTGTCAGTGATTGTGTATGAATAATATCAGTGGTAGAGGTGCATGTTTATGTCTGTGTTTTTGTAAGTGTGTATGCGTTTGTAAGTGTGTGCTTCAATTGTTACTTAAACCATTAATTAAAATTTTGATTATCACATTGTGTTTTTAGTGTTGCAAGTCTAAAATTTGAAATTAACTCACTGCTCTAAAATATGAGTATGTGTGTGTGTGTGTGTATGTGTATACGTGCTTGTGTGTGAGTGCATGTACATGTGTATGTGTGTGTCAAAATTATCATTTAAGCATTAACTGAACTTCCAATTATCACCTTGTGTTTTTGTGCTGTAAATTTAAAATTTGAAATTAACTAACTGTTCTAAAATTGACCTAGTTTTTCCAAAACACATACACACACGATCACACACACATACACATGTATATACATATATGTGTGTGTATATATATATATGTGTGTGTGTGTGTGTGTGTATACACACATACATATATATGTTATAATAATTACTGAAGAAAATTCAGATTTAATTAATATTTGTCCTCAAGGTAACATTATCATGCCCCCATCCCTCTACTGCATGCATAATTTTAATTTTCCATTAATTAGAATTCCAGAGTTGTCATCCCTTTGCATTGACCATATTTGATTAACATTACTCTCTCTGAGGCTTAGGTTTTCTTCTTATGATTGCAACAGCAATTTTAATTACCTGATTTTTAATTTATTATTATCAATTATTATTATTATTATCATTATTATTATTATTATTATTATTATTATTATTATTGTTGTTGTTGTTATTATTATTACTTTCACTCAATAAAGTATTCTAGCACCCATTCAACTATATAATGGTGAAAACAATAGATTTCTCTGCCTTTGCATGGTATCTTTTATATCTTACTTGCTTCAGTCATTAAACAGAGGCCATGCTGGAGCATATTACCATGAAGAATTTCTTAGTCAAATGAATCGACCCCGGTACAGTTTTTTTTTTTTTAAGTATGATACCTTTCTGCCAAGCTGTTTAATCTTGGGTATGTAAACACACCAACACTGATTCCCACACACATATATATGACATGTTTCTTTCTGTTTCTGTCTATTAAATTCACTCACATGGCTTTGATCAGCCTGAAGTTATAGTAGAAGACACTTGCCCAAGGTGGCACAATAGTGGGACTGAAACCAGAACCATTTAGTTGGGAGGCAAACTTTTTACCACACAGCTAATCCTGTTCCGTTATGATATCATAGCATTTATTCCAATGCTTGAATTATTTATTTGTCAATTCAGACCATCACTAATTTCATTGCATTCTATTGTTTTATTTTATGTGAAATTCCATAACACAATATTCACTTTTTCTTCTGTCATTGATTTCCAATGTTCTGCTACATGGAGGACAATAAGAAAATATGTCTCATGTATTGGAATTTTATGTTACAGCAATATTTTGAAGAACAGGTTACACTTCTTTAACTCTTTAGTATTTAACAATACAATATAATATAATACTTGCCCCCCCCCCCCACAAATTCTACC
>NC_068994.1:42026525-42029359 GCF_001194135.2 Octopus bimaculoides | reverse complement strand
ATATAATACTTGCCCCCCCCCCCCACAAATTCTACCTCATTTACATTCAAACTGGTCAGATCTGGCCTCTTACACATACCCTATAATGTCTTTATAAAAATAAACAGTCAGGCATGGGTGTGTGGTAAGTAGCTTGCTTTCTAGCCACATAGTTCCAGGTTCATTCCCATGGCATGGCACCTTGGGCAAGTGTCTTCTGCTATAGCCCCAGGCCAACCAAAGCCTTAAGTGGACTTGGTAAATGGAAACTGAAAGAAGCCATTCATATATATATATATATATAGAGAGAGAGAGAGAGAGAGAAAGAGAGAGAGAGAGATGTGTGTGTATGTATGTGTTTGTCCCTGTACCACCACTTGACCACTGGTGTTGGAGTGTTTACATCCCCGTGACTTTGTATTATGGCAGAATTCCACACAACTTTTCTCCATCATCATCATCGTTTAATGATTTGATAAGAGCTGGTAAAGCCAAGGACTGCACTAGGCTTGTTTGTCTGTTCTGGCATGGTTTTTATGGTTGGATGCCTTTCCTAATGCCAACCACTTTACAGAGTTTACCGGGTGCTTTTTATGTGGCACCAGCACCAGTGTTCTTTACGTGCCATAGCACTGACAAGGTCAAAAACCTCCTCAATGGGGAGGTGGTAGTAGCAGTGAGGGGCTGGGTGGTTTTGTGCCAGTTGATGAGAGATTAGAGATATAGAGGTACAGAGATAGATGTTTTGCTGTAGAGAGGTACATTAATACGCCAGGTGGGGGGAAAAAAAAAGGAGAGTGTGTAAAACTTCCCTGTAGCACAAAACCACATAATTTTGGTAAGGAAGTGATCAATATATCAACCAATCATCAGTATTTAAGAACAAAACATTTATTTCAGTGTCTGGAAGGATGAAAACTTGACCATGGCTAGTTTTGACCTGCTCCAGTTAATGCTTTTATGTGAGGGGCAGAACTTTGGGCCAGCGGCAGCCTTGGACAGCACACATTTTAGCCATGCCACTGTAGGGCATATCATAAATACCAGATTACAATTTTAATTTTCCTGTTGTATACTTAAAAACTATGGTCTTTTATTAACTGTTTAGAATTTGAACTATCCATATCCATTCCAAATATTTTATGTTTTAAATTCAAATCAGCCAGATCCTGCCTTTCACTCTCACCCTACAATGACATTCTAAAAAATAAACAATTACATCATTGAAATTTTGAAGCTATGAGATAATGCATGATAAATTTGAAACTAAACGACAAACTAAGGATTACATTTGAAAGAGTAATCTGAATGCTGAAGGGTTAAGTATATTTGTGTGTGTGTGTGTGTGACAGAAGGGACATAAATTTATAAACATTTTATTTTCTTCTGAGGTCTTTTATCCTTTATCTGTTACTTGTTTCAGTCATGAGACTGTGGTCATGCTGGAGCACCACCTTGAGGAAGTTTTATTTTTAAGTCTAATACTTCTCTCTCTCTCTATTGCTTAACCACTAAGTTATGGGGATGTAAACACAACAGCGCCAGTTGTCATGTGGTGGTGGGGAACAAAGAAACACACACACACAGATGCATATATATATATATATATATATATATATATATATATATGATGGACTTCTTTCAATTTCTGTCTATCATATCCACTCACGAGGCTTTGGTTGACCCAAAACTATAGTAAAAGACACTTGCCCAAAGTGCCATGCAGAGGGACTGAACCTGAAACCATGAGGTTAGGAAGCAAGCTTCTTACCACACAGCCATACCTGTTCCTGAATGCTGTTCAAATGCTTAATTGCAATGATGGAATATTTACTAAATTTGGTATACTAATGACGGTGAGTGGTTGCGCAAATTCGTTAGGAAATGTAATAAAATGGTTCGTACATCTTTATGCATTTTAAAGAAGTAGTTTTAACTTTAAATAGGATTCCTGGTCTCATTTATTCAATATATATATTTATTGTGTTTCTGAATATATAATTTTTTTTTTTTCTAGTTAAACTCAAACTTTGCTTGAAAGAGGTTTACATCAATAATTTCTATATTGAGTTATCTTGGGTGTTTGATGATTGTAGTGTTGGTAATTGTGGTGACGATGGTGATGGCCATGGTAGGGAGGAGGATTAAAAGGAAACACAGATATATTGATGAAGTGAAAGGGGGGTTTCTTTTATTTCTTTTTGAGATTGCAACAGGGATTAGAGCAAATTTTGTTCTTGTGGGTTTTTCATATGAATTTTTAATGAATATATTAATAGCCATGCCCAGTGGTTTGTAAGTAAATGGATTAACTCCTCTAAATAATGTTAGTGCGTTTGTCTTGTTAGAGACCCATAAAGTAAAAAAAAACCTACTGGTATAGTATATCATCGACAACATATATGGTGATAATTTCATTAAGTTATTTTGCCATGCAATTAGGCAGAGTGTTATCCAGGGAAATCATTGCTTTTATAGGATACTTATCTTCTCATGTTTTTATTATGAATTTATAAGATGGTATGTGAGAGAAGACAAGAGCAGTGCAGTGCTGCTTTTACGGGCAATAAAATCTCACTTATTTTCAAAAAAAAAAAAAATCATTTTTACTACATCGATAACAAGATGGCTAAGATCAAGGATATTTCAAAACATTGTCTATTTTAATATCTCAGGGGTTATAAGGCTCTTTTATGAATATATCCACATAAACACTCTAATATATTCATACATAAGTGTATGTTAATACAAGCATACACATTTACTCACACACAGATAAAGACACAAATACGTACACACACGCACACATGTATATATATATATATATATATATATGTATATATATATATATATAT
>NC_068994.1:42024776-42026138 GCF_001194135.2 Octopus bimaculoides | reverse complement strand
ATATATATATATTTCCTAGTAAGTTTATATATATATACATATATATATATATATATATATAGAGAGAGAGAGAGAGAGAAAGAGAGACAGACAGACTGAGATAAAGAAAGAGAGAGACAACGATATTGATACATACATGCAAACATATATACATACATATATATTACATGCACACACGTGCACGTGCGCGTGCACACAGACAAACACACACACACAAACTGTTATTATCTTCATACATTTATGTATAATTAGAGCTTTACCCATGAGTGTATGCATGTATGTATAAACAAATGTACATTAATACAAAATTCAGAGGAGAATTTTTCTTTGCCTTTAACAACCTCAAAGAAAGAAAAGCGCTGCAAAATCAGACATATAAAAAATACATTGATCTGCTTCTGTATTTCATGATCAACTTCAAATGAATGAAGTGAAAAGATAGTTTGTTATCTTATATGAGAAATTATTTTTCAGTTTGATGAAATCTGTTCATTGAGGTTTTTACACACAGCTCTTTCTAATTTTTTCTCAGTTTCTCACACAACTCAGCAAATAATCTTTAAATCCTAACAAGGTTAGATTTAAATCCATCTCTGTTAAGATTTGTGTGGTAATGCATGGTTTACACTGATGATTAAGTTAACATTTTGTAAGTTAACAGGGAATATATACTGTCTACAAAAGAATAAAATGTAACATTCAGGAAAATACAACGTTGGATAGCTTTTAATCAAATATTTGGAAGTCTGTGAATTCAGAACTCTACAGCAAATAGCTTTACTAAAATTATGGTCTTTTGATTTGTTGGGTTTATATGATGGAAAAGGCTGTATCCATAGCTATCACAGTTTCTCTGAGACAGGATCACCTTATTTAACTCATTAGGTCCTTATGGAACCGGGAAAAATATTCATCTTTCTATATCAATTCACTGACATAAACAGCTGTGTGGTTTGTGATTATATTTCTGATATTCTTGCAAGACTTTGGTAAAATTGAGTTTGGCACTGCAAACTAATAAACTATTTACTGTAGGAAGTACCAATGCACTTGATGTAGTGAGCATAATGACTTTAATTAATCAACATAATAACAATATCAGGGAGTGGTTCACAAAATACTTTGTGAGTCAACAATAGAACCACTACATAGAGCCACTTAGGTTACTAGAAATATCAGCCAAATCTTACTCAAACTATACTCAACTCTCTTAAAACAAAGAATAATGTATTGGATAATGTAGGTTGAGGTAAGCTATCTTTTATTTGCTTCAAGCCATGAACTGAGGCCATGCTGGGATACTGCCTTGAACAAACAAGCCCCACTGTTTATTCTTTTTTAAGTCTGGTACTTATTATATCC
>NC_068994.1:42024506-42024766 GCF_001194135.2 Octopus bimaculoides | reverse complement strand
TGTGCTATCAAAATGAAGCTTATGTTCTTTAATATAAAGTCAATCCTACCATTCATTCAATCATTATCATCATCATTGTTGTCATCATCATCATCATTGTCATCGTCATGGTTGTCATCATTATCATCATCATCATCTTTGTCATCATTGTTGCCACTGTTGTCATTCTCCTCCTCATCACCACTTTTACATCTGTTTCTCTCTGGTGGCATGGGTTTTAAGAATCTTGCATACCCGTAACTTAGCGGTTCAGCAAACTA
>NC_068994.1:42024025-42024496 GCF_001194135.2 Octopus bimaculoides | reverse complement strand
ATATATATATATATATATATGCATACTTTATTTGGGTACTGAAGCTACCATTGGTTTCATGTTAAGAAACATATCTTAATTTTTCAAGCTGATCAGATAGAGAAATTGAAAACTTAAGATATTTTTCTTAAAATGAAACCAATGGTAGCCTTAATACACAAATAAAGAATCTGGGGGCAACTTGAAGTAAAGAGCAACCATCTCAAAGTCTTTGTTATTGAATGATATCCAATGAGAAAACTCATTAGAAAATGAATTTAGTGTAAATAAATTGTGTGTGTGTGTGTGTGTGTGCATGTACATGTGAAAAATCAGTGTTTGTGCTATCAAAATGAAGCTTATGTTCTTTAATATAAAGTCAATCCTACCATTCATTCAATCATTATCATCATCATTGTTGTCATCATCATCATCATTGTCATCGTCATGGTTGTCATCATTATCATCATCATCATCTTTGTCATCATTGTT
>NC_068994.1:42022795-42024015 GCF_001194135.2 Octopus bimaculoides | reverse complement strand
TTTACATCTGTTTCTCTCTGGTGGCATGGGTTTTAAGAATCTTGCATACCCGTAACTTAGCGGTTCAGCAAACTAGACTGATAGAATAAGTACCAGGCTTAAAAAATAAGTACTGAGGTTGATTCATTCGACTAAAAATTCACAATGGTGCCCCAGCATGGCCGCAGTCTAATGACAGAAATAAGTAAATGATAAAAGATAAAAGAAAAAAAAATATATATATATATATAGAGTTTATATATATGTTTATTTTTGTTTATTTTTATGTGTCTTGACCATACGTGTACTGATGAATAAAAGGTGCAGATTACTGCATTGATTATGAAATCATTGGTTTACTGTTAAGTTGAAAGTTTTTAGGAGGTTAGTTTTCAGAGTTGCATCCCCTCACGATCAGTAAAAATGTGCTTATAGCAGTTTTGACTTTTGGGGTCTCTCTTAGCATGAGGCATTATTGTATAGTAATGCCCTTATATAAATTATATATATAGAGTTTATATATATATATATACAATTTATATATAAACATACATATATATACTTCCATATACATATATATTCATACTTATGTATAAACACATGCATATGTACACACACATCTGTGTGTGTGTGTGTGTGTGTGTGTGCGCTTGTGTGCTGCATGCCTCATAGCATCCATACACCTAGTCTCAATTATTCATACAGTGTGTACCAAACTTTATTCATAATATGTTCGCAATGAATTCAACACTGATTCATTAAGAATTCTTAGCACACTCCCAACATATTCATTACTACACTGACATAATTTCATTACACTTCAATTTCACTGTGTAAATATAGCATATACGCTAAACGTTAGGCATTCGCAATGTGTTCTTAGTACTGTCAACATTCTATGAACACATCAATCTACACTCAAAAATGTATTCATGCATATATGTATATAAATGTGCATATGCATACAAACATATCTCAAGCATTCATGAGGCAAAAAGAGAGTAGTCAAAACATTATGTAGAAGGAATATAGATATAGATATATGTATATTTGTTATGAGGTAAACTGATAAATATTGCTGATTTGCCATGGCTTTAAGTTTCCTGCTAAACAGAGCATTCTTCAGATGGATTGTGATTTGAGTGAAAGGTTTTCCTCTCAAAACTAAAAGTATTCGTGCATTCATGCATATATGTATATGTGCAGTGTATGTGTGTGTGTGTGTGTGTGTGTGTGTGTGT
>NC_068994.1:42015659-42020422 GCF_001194135.2 Octopus bimaculoides | reverse complement strand
AGATCAGTGGTTGGGTGACTGTGGGGGAATGAATGGGAATATACATACATATATACATACATACATACATATATATATATATATATATATATATATACACACACACACACATATATATATAAGCATATATGAGTGTTTATATACTTATGTGTGTGTCCTTTCTTTTTTATATATATTCTTATATGTTTGTATGCGCATGCATGCGTGGTGTATGTTAATATAACATCACAATAGATAGAGTATTACCACTGGCTTGTAATAATAGGCGGTCAATACAAAACCCCACACAATGTAAATAAGTGTATGTACGTATGTATGAACGTATATAAGTATGTATGCCTTTATGTATATATGTATCTGTGTATGCATGTATATATATGCATGCGTGTATGTATGCATGCATGCATTTATGAATGTATGCATGTATGTGTAATCTACTGTATTGAGATATATGAGTAATCTTGTGTATTTATTCTAGTATATGTGTAACTATAGTTAAGTATATGTGTAAACAAGTGTTATGTATGTAAATTAGTGTGTGTGTAAGTATTTATGTATATATATATAAGCCAGTATATTTATGTATATAAGTAGAGTAATGTGTGTGTGTGTGTGTGTGTGTGAGTATAATCCAGTGCATTTATGTATGTTTGTACTTCTGTGTCATTTTGTGTGTTGTGTAAACCAATATATTTATGAATGTCTGTGTGAATGTGTGAAAAAAAACCAATGCTTGCATTATTGTATTACTTTAACACTGTATATTATTTACACTTAATAAACACTTAGTATTTCATCAAGACAATGCTACAATGTTTTAGTACATGGCATAATGGTATAGTTGATTAAAGAGACACTGATACATGTCTGGTACTGATTCAATTGATCCTGGTGTGATGAAAGTTTAAAATAAATCCATCAAGGTTTCAACACACAGTACCAAATTACTATAAAACATTTACTCTGCAACTCCTTCAAAAATCTGCCATTTTCATTTAATATTTCTAAGCTTATATTTGAAATATATATTTTGAAGAGGGTGTTGATAAATTAAGTACCAGTTACACACTGGGGTCGATGTAATCGACTTCAAGTTAATCCCTTTGTCTGTCCTTGTTTGTCCCTTCTATGTTTAGCCCCTTGTGGGTAATAAAGAAATAAGAAATAAGAAATTTATTTATATTGTTATTGGTGTTGTTTAATCATAGGTTTATAACTTTTATTTAGTAAACTTTTGATCATAGCTATTCCATCTATTGCAGGATTTTAAGCCTAACTAAAACTATATTACCCAATGTGTTCCTTTTCTTTGCCAAGATGCTTAATGTATGGTTTGAGTCAGATTAACAAAATAGCAAACTGGATAATCATGTACTGTCATGTATCACCTCCTCTTTCTTTACCTTGTCCCAAACTGATTTTTTCCCATTGACCATGTCCCCTTGTTCGTTTACTGCTCACAACCTCACCAATATCCCTATATTCCCTATCTCTACCTATCTGTCACTCACCTTACACTCTTGCAAAACTACCTGATCCTCTACCCCTATCTTTCTCACCTGTTCTTCTGTACACATCTTCCTTATATGCATCCTCTTGTAACTTGAGGGTATGTAACCTCATAATCACCATCTTCTTTACTCCTATCCCAGCTGGGGTAGCAACGTATCTCCTCTAGAGCAAAACACTCGTTCCTATCTCTTTATCATATTCTTGCTTCTCAACACCTGGTTAAAGCCACCTCCCTCAGAACTAAATCCCCCACAATTATTGGACATCTTGCAAACTACTTGGGATCCTCACTGGTACCAGTGACACAAAAAAGCACCCAGTACACGCTGTAAAGTGGTTGGCATTAGGAAAGGCATCAGTCATATAACCTATACCAAAACTGATATAGGATTTCAATATCATCCTTTAATCTGCCAAATCCTGCCAAACCATTCAACCCATACCAACATGGAATATGAGTGTTAAATTATGATGATGATGATGATGATGTGGAGACTCTTTTGGTGGATCATCTTATGTATCTATGTTGTTGTTGTTGGTGTTGTTGGTGTTTAGTTTCAGATTACCCCTTAACAGACCAATGATTGAAGGTATTCCAACAATACTGTCTATCCTGTTATTTTAGGGCTTAATACAACTTGCATGTGATGATGCACAGCCTATTGGTTAGGGTATTTGGTTTATGAGGTCAGTTCCCAGACCAGGTGCCATGCTGTGTTCTTGCTTCCTTTCATTCAGCTGTAATAAGTACCTGTTGTGTTCTGGTGTTGTTTACTCTCTCTCACTCTCTACTTGTTACATCCTGGATGTTCTGTAGGTTGAAAGAAGGAGTATGGCAGAGGGCCATGAGAGGCTGTCTACATTTGCTTGCAGCTACATAGGTGCCAGAAACCATTAATGAAAGCATGATAAATGTCACCATGTCATACTCTTTTGTTTGTGACACCTACCTGTTCTTTATATTATAACTTGTGCTTAATTTTTGTTGTTTTTGTTGAGTGAGTTCTTCAATTTTGGAGATGCTAGGATGTGATTTTGAGGAATATTTAGCTTCTATTTCTAGCGGTTTTAGCGACCTTGTAGATGTTCCCCTCATTGGCTTGGTCTTATTTATATGTTTACTACCAGTGGCAGTGAATAAATAAACCAATTCAGTGTTTACCACAATATGTTTATCACTGCATGCGTTTATCACTGCAGTTGTTCACCACCAGTGAAATTGTAGCCATTCCTTTTGATTTCTTTTTTTTTTCTTTGATCTTTTTCTCCACAGAGGTATATTCCTCGACTTACTGAGATCCCTAACAAAAGACTTAATCAAATGTCTGCCAAACATGACAGCCCTATGTCCCCTCACATGCACTGTGGACCAGTCTGGAGTGGCAAAGATGGTGATCAGTACGAAGAAATAGCAGGTATGTGAATTAGAGAACATCCCTGATCGAATAAACTAAAACTATCAACAGCTTTAAATCATTAAAAGCCAATGAAGATGTATATAAATATATAATACAGTTCTATATTTAAGAGATGAGGAATTATGTACATTATTTACATTTGACGGATATTTGTCCTCATATATATATATATATATGTGTGTGTGTGTGTGTGTATTATTTTGTTTTATATATATATTGGAATTTTGTAAACATCAGTTATAGTGTTGTCCTTTACAAGTTTCCAATGAGTGAATCCCCTGGTGGTATAACTGACAATGAAGCATTAGGTACTCGGAGCACTTCATTTAGAAAGCATTGGCTTTTGTCCCTGTTAATATTCTTTGCTGATATACATAGGTAAAATGTATAAACACACACACACACACACAAACACATTGAGTATATAAATATAACATACACATATATATACATACATATATGTGTGTGAGTGTATGTATCTACATATCTACCTCTTTCCCTCTCTCTCCTTTTCTCTTTCTATATATATGTGTGTGTGTGTATGTGCGTGTGTGGGTGTGTGTGCATGCACGCATGTGTGTGTGTGTCCAGAAATCCGTGAAGCAGATAGAGAAATGGGCACTCATATATTTGATAATATTTGGGCATATTATTATTATTTATAATATCATAGTCTCATGATAGCAAAACGAAAAAAAAAAAAATAAACATAAATGTGACACTATCAGGTCACATGCTTTCATCCACACTCATGCATATAGATACTTGCACAATGCATCAGAGAGAAATTTAGAAAAGCAGAACAAAAGTGTCTGTGAGCCTGGAGAAATGAACTCTTCTCAAAATTCAAAGCAGTGCAAGGTGTTGGAGAGGGACCCAGAAGATTGTTATAGAGCTTCCTCTTGGCTCTTTGAACCCTTGACCTATACACAGGCAGGACCTCACTCTTACAGGCTTTGCATGAGTGTGTGTGTGCGTGCGTGTGTGTGCATGTGTGCGTATGTGTGTATGTATGTTTGTGTGTGTGTGCACGCGTGTGTGTAGTGGGCTTCTGCACAGTCTCTCTGACTGCTAAATTCCACTGGCAAGGTGTTAGGTGCTGGTCAGTTTGATGGTGGATTCTTGCCCAAATTCCAGCACATTGGGATCAAATCTGGAACCACATGGTTACAAACTTTATCTCCTAATCACATGGACAAACTTGCCTCCATTTATTTTAGCAAACATTTGCTATTGGTTAGTTCTAATAACTGATAAGCTGTAGTCAAAAGAGTAGACCTAAAAGTCCTAATAAAGGTTTTGACCATTACAGTGTCACAAAGTGATAGGGAAACTTACTTCAGATATATTCTGTTGATGAACATTAATATATAGAATGAATGTACCTTTCTCTCACTCACTCACTCTCTTTTCCTCTCTCTCTCTATGCATACATATACACATACATTTTAGTACATGTATTTAAATACATTCCAAAATAAACAAACACTTCCTTTTAATGGCTCTGAGGAAACCATAGGATGTTGCACAGGTACTCAGATCTGAGTACACTGCTTCTTATAGCAGAAACAGTCGTAAGCTAATGAAAGTGATTACACAACTCCTCGTGTTCTATTGTTATTCATTAATTGATAGCATGCTCTTTACTCTCTAAACAATTCATTTTAAAGCTTCAATATGTTGAGTCTTAACAACTGGTTATTAGTTTTGCTGTGCTCAAGTGAAAATCCTTATATATATATATATATATATATATATAACTAATTGAGAGACAAACCACCACTCTACAACTCAGAACCCGTCCAAATCCATGCTGTGAGGCATATACCATCT
>NC_068994.1:42014801-42015566 GCF_001194135.2 Octopus bimaculoides | reverse complement strand
AGAAATATTAATTTTAAAAATTTAAAAGTCAAAGTTATAAATTGGACAGTCAAAATTAATACGATAATATACAGTATGGAAGTATAATGTAAAAAGTTAGTGCTAGTACATAGAATACATGCTTTTCATGGCTGAAATAGGACTATATAAAATCATAAGCAAATCCGAGTTCATTATAACGGGAAAAGATTTTACTCCCAAAATCAGTCACGCTTCAGGTCAAATCCCTAAGAAAATACCTAAAATCATTCAAGGAATAAACATAAACATGAGAAATAAAAATATATATAAAGAGACAAAATCTGTAAACTAATCCCTACATTAACGCTATTAATATAATTATTAAGAGTTACAATCTAAAAATATTATAGTAAACAAGGTTAAAACATTATGGATTAAGTAGATAAGAGTAAAAAAAATGTGTTAGTGTACAAAGTTACTAAAAGACGGATGTCAATATTGTTTATAAAATTAAAATAAGAAAACATGACTTACCTGCCGATAAGATTTAACTGTAGATTAAAACAAAAATGGCTGTCCTATAGAATATGGTGTCTATTACCCAGAAGTACCTGTGTATTATAATTACTAAAATAATAACGAAAATATCGAAAAAGAAAATTTACCCAAAATAAAACGTTTCTTGAGGATTAAAAATACTAAAATACTTAAACTTGCAAATTAACGCAGAGTAATAACTATATCCATACGAAAATTCTATATTACGTAAATAATGCTATGAAAATTAATACTGAAAAGTCACGT
>NC_068994.1:42012704-42013899 GCF_001194135.2 Octopus bimaculoides | reverse complement strand
GAATCATCAGTAAATCATAAATCTAAAACTGAAGCACTCTATAAGTTATAGAGCAGTAGAGTATTTAGAGAAAAATTATGGCTGTTTCATGGGGTTACCCAGGATTTCACATCCATAAAGCACTTAACTTTACATACATTTCATCAGACCTTAATGACTGGTCATTAAGGTTTGATAAGATAAGTAAATTTAAGTGCTTTATGGATGCAAAACCCTAGTTAACCCTATGAACCAACCATAACGAACTTTCTCAAAATATATACTTGTATGTATGTATGTATGTATGTATGTATGCAAGTATGTATTATATATATATGTGTGTATGTGTCTGGCTATGTGTGTGTGGTGTGCATGTGTGTGTATCCCCAACACCACCATGCTAGACAACCAGTGTTAGTTTGTTTACATTCCTGTAACCTAGTGGTTTAGCAAATAGAGACCAATAGAATAAGTACCAGGCTTCTTTGTTTGACTGAACTTTTCAAGATGATTGCTCCAGCATGACTGCAGTCCAATGGCTGAAGCAAGTAAAAGATTAAAAAAAATAAAAACTTGAACCCCAGATTAGTGGCAGCAATTCTGTTGTGACATATCGAAGTAAGCTGTTAGCAATCTTAGTACATTAACAAGCTCAGATTCAGTACTTTACGTGAAAATAATTTCACTGCTTTCACACCGTTTCTGATTCCTTTAATAACCATCAAAATGTCATACAATCTTTTTTCTCATCTTCTTTAAATCTGAGACCTTATACACATCTAATAAATCGATGGGTACACGAGATGAACAGTTTATTAGATTTTCATTTTGATTCCGATCTAATCTGATATAAATTTTCAGTGCTGATGGCTTTATTCATGAATTATTATAGATCGATTTGCATTTTTGGTCTGCTTATATTTGCACCGTGAATTTTTTCACATTCATACTTGAAATATATTTAGATACAATAGAAAAATTTCAGTGTGTGTGCTTGTTATTAATATATGTTATTAATTATGACCATTTTATTTGTTTCATTGAAAATAAAATGGCATACTAGCTAGTAATACTCATAGATACACATACATGTATGCATCTATCTATCTACACACACACCCTCATGCACACATATATTCATATATATATATGTACATATGTATACATGTATATATATATATATATATATATATATATATATGTGTGTGTGTGTGTG
>NC_068994.1:42011837-42012694 GCF_001194135.2 Octopus bimaculoides | reverse complement strand
ATATATATATATATATATATATATATATATATATATATATATATATATATATATACTACGCACACACACACACATATACGACTGTGCTGGTATGGTCGTGTGTCAAGAATGGATGAGGATAGCTGTGTGAAAACATGCCACACCCTAGCAGTTGAGGGAACCTCTGGAGGAGGTAGACCTAAGAAGACATGGGATGAGGTAGTGAAGCACGACTTTTGAAAATTTGGCCTCACTGAGGCAATGACTAGTGACCAAGACCATTGGAAATATGCTGTGCTTGAGAAGACCCGGCAAGCCAAGTGAGACCATAACCCGTGGCCTATACCAGGGGTGTAACCAGAGCACTTATGCATACCTTTCCTTCATTGGACACTAAACTCTACTTGCGAAGACCTGTTGAGGCAAGTGAAACTGAAATCAAATTCGATGACTGGCATCCGTGCTAGTGGAGCACTGAGAGCACCATCCGAGCATGATCGTTGCCAGAGCAGCTGACTGGCTGGTGGCACGTAAAAAGCACCATTCGATTGTCGGTGGCACATGAAAAAAAATTCAAGCGAGTTCATTGCCAGTGCTGCTGGACTGGCTCCTGTGCAGGTGGCACGTAAAAAAACACCATTTGAGCATGGCCGTTGCCAGTACCGCCTGACTGGTCCTCATGCCAGTGACACATAAAAGCACCCACTACACTCTCAGAGTAGTTGACATTAGGAAGGGCATCCAGCTGTAGAAACTCTGCCAGATCAGATTGGAGCCAAGTGCAGCCATCTGGTTCACTACTCCTCAGTCAAATCACCCAACCCATGCCAGCATGGAAAGTAGATGTTAAATGACGATGATATATATATATATATATA
>NC_068994.1:42009116-42011733 GCF_001194135.2 Octopus bimaculoides | reverse complement strand
ATATGTATACTGTTGTGTCTGGGGAGAGTCATTCTCTTTTAGTGCCTTATAATTTAATACACTCACAGTTAAAATTTCCACAGTTGCTCCCACAAATACCAAAATAAAATTTTGAATTTATGGAGGGTCAAAGTTGAGAACAAAAACAGGACAGTGGAGACAAACAAGGAAACTGAGAGGGAGAGAGAGAGAGACATACATACATACACACACACACACACACACACACACACACACACACACATACTGGTGGAGTTGCAATCTACTGTTTAATAATTTTTTTCCCCATTATTTTCATTTAATTTTCTGAAGTGAGGTAGTGATTAAATACCCTTAATAAATAATAAATACGTCCCTATACATATTTGTAACAGCACCATATTTTATGCACAAAACATCTATTTTATCAGCATGTTAAATCATCCACTTCATCATCACCATCATCATCATCAGCAGCAGCAGCAGCAACTACAGTAACAACAGCAACAACAACAACAGCTACTACTACTACTACTACTACTACTATTGCTACTACTACTACTACTACTACTTTAGCATTTCAACCATTCATCACTTTTGCTCTGACTAGCCCTGAACTATTCATTTGTTCAGATAATCCATAGTAGTCTTAGCTTAATTTGTTTGTTTTTTTTCCATTTTTTTTTCTTTTCTTTTAAAGACGACATATACATTCTGGGCATCATCATCGATCATCATCCTAGACAATATGCTCACTTTATTCTCATTATCCATTCTCAACACATGTTCTTAATACCAGCTTCTTAACTGTCACAAAGGAAAACCTGACGCATTCAAATTCAGTCACTCCTTCATTCCACATCATACATTATCCATTCAGATCCAATGTCACACCGTCTCCACTATTCACATTTTTGCAGTTCTTACAATAATGCCACAGCTTTTAAGACATGCAACACGAAAATACTCTACCTTTTATGCAGGCAAAGATAAAATGCATTTAATGCATCTAGTCTCATTTATCACGGGGGTGTGGTTTATAAAAAATATAAAAGAACAACACAGTGATAAATGAATCGTTGTTAAATGAATCACCTCCATCTCCATGTCTTTAATAAATGGAATGAATGGTAGATTCGTTGACACCAAACTTGTCGAAGCTCCGATGATTGTGTATTTTTCTGATTCTCTTTTCCTTTTCCTATAGAGAACACCTTTGTCTGTAATCATTTGTTGGGATTAGGCACCCATAAACTTTGAAACAGGGGGTTCAGGGAATGCATGTACACTCCTTAAAATTTTGGGAGGTGGGCTGGAAGTAGTTTTGAATATCCTCCTGGAAAATTTTTCTTTGCTACAACAGATGAGCATAGAAACATTTTCAAACTGATTTGAAATGTTGTTTTTCCATTATTGGTTTTATCTAAGGTGGTGAACTGACAGAATTGTTAGTAATCCAGGTAAAATGCTCAGCAGCGTTTTGCTTGTCTTAATATTCTGAATTCAAATTCTATTGAGGTTGACCTTTGCCTTTCATCCTTTATAAGGCAGTGAGCTGGTAGAAACGTTAGCATGCTGGGTGAAATGCTTAGTGGTATTTCATCTGTCTTTACGTTCTGAGTTCAAATTCAGCCATGGTCAACTTTGCCTTTCATCTTCTCGGGGGTCAATAAATTAAGTACCAGTTGCGTACTGGGTCGATCTAATCAACTGGCCCTCTCCCCCAAAATTTCGGGCCTTGTGCCTAGAGTAGAAAAGATTATTGGATTTACCTGCTATGATTGATGTACAAATATTATAATAATCATTGGCAGAATAGTTAGCACAATGGACAAAATGCTTCGCAGCATTTTGTCCGTCTTTACATTCTGAGTTCAAATTCTGCCAAGGCTGACTCTGCCTTACATGCCTTTCGGCATCAATAAAATAAGTACCAGTTGAGCACTGGGGTCAATGTAATTGACTTATCTGAAATTACTGGCCTTGTGCTAAAATTTGAAACCATTATTATACTTGTGTTTATTTTCATATTAAGATTGAAAGCAAATCGACCTTGTTTGTATAAAAATTTTGGACCTGGGTTTGAACCCCCTAAGCAAATTTCATTCTCACACTTATGTAGACAGCTTTGGATATTTTCTGTTAACTGATCTCATGTTGATGGGGACAAGTATGTAAATTCTTTTATTCTTTTACTTGATTCTGTCATTTGACTGTGGCCATGCTGGAGCATCACCTTAAAGGGTTTTTTTAGTCAAAGAAATCGACCCCACAACTTTTTCTCTGTAAGCCAAGAACTTATTCTATCGGTCTATTTTGCCAAACTGCTAAGTTACAGGGACATAAACACACTAACATTGATTGTCACGAGATGGTAGAAGGGCAAACACAGACACATAAATACATGTATATATATATAGATAATAACAACAAATGGAGCAAAACGCATGTCGATGAAAGTTCCTTTAATTCCTACACATATGTTTCGAAGCAAGTGAGGGCCATTTCACAAAAAAAGGACATGCGTTTTGCTCCATTTGTTGTTATTATCCATATATTCTCAAAATGTATCACGTTAACTCGGTATATCAACCTGTAAATCGGCTGGGATATCTTGTTTTTTAGTGTAATTTTGCTA
>NC_068994.1:41997363-42009106 GCF_001194135.2 Octopus bimaculoides | reverse complement strand
CTCAAAATGTATCACGTTAACTCGGTATATCAACCTGTAAATCGGCTGGGATATCTTGTTTTTTAGTGTAATTTTGCTACCCCTGGTAACCATTAACGTATTCAAATTATCGAAAGTTTTAACAACTGAGATAATATTAATATACATAAAATAATGTATATATATATATATATATATATACACACACACACACGATGGGTTTCTTTTCAGTTTCCATCTACCAAATCCACTCACAAGGCTTTGGTGGGTCCAAAGCTATAGTAGGAAACAAGTGCCCTAGGTGCCATGCAGTGGAACTGAACCTGGTACCATGTGATTGGGATTCAAGCTTCTTACCACACAGCCACGTCTGTATAAAATAAAATTCACAGCCTCACAACAGCACAGTGATGTAAACACCAGTGATAGTCAGTGCATGCTTGGAAGGTGACTCGTTGGTGGTCACTGAGATGCATTTTTGTGGTACAAGCAGAATCCTTTGACTGATTGACCAATCACCAACCTGTGTAATCACAGATCAATCTATGATGAACATAACATGGTTCACAATTGATTGTATCATCTCATTCCAGACTAGTGACAAACGAACAGTTATAAACAAGGTTCCATGTATCAAAGTGAAAAGGAAACTGAAAATAATGTTCTATAAACTAGATAGAAAGAAGAACTTTCTGAAGATTTGCTTTATACTTTAATAGCAAATCCTTAATACTACTTAAGAAATTTTTGCAATAGAAAAGAAAATGATATATGAGAGATCAGAGTAACAGCTGAAGATAATTCTATATGAGTCATTTAATTCTTTCTTTATTATAGAATTTCAGCAGTAAATCATTAAAGATAAGTTCTGTCATTTTACTGTATTGATGGTTCTGTTTCTCTTCTGTCTGTAGCTTGCCGCTTGAAAATGAGGCTTGGAATGAAAGAAAGTTGTGAAGCAGGAGAAATCTAAGATCAAAAATGATTCTTCACATTGGTAAGCACACCCAAACATTGACTAATAACTGCTTGTGTTTAATTAGTTTAATATGAAATAATTAGACCTACTTCTTAATTGATTCCTATATGAAATATATCGCATGGTTTTCATTTAATTAATTAGAATGTAACAGTGAACTCTGAAACAAAAGTGAATAAGGGGAAACAAATTTTTTTAAATATATCAAATTTTATACTTTATTTTTTTAAAATCTTTTATTTGTTACAGTCATTAGACTGTAGCCATGCTGGAGCACTACCTTGAAGAATTTTTAGTCATAAAAAATCGACCCTAGTAGTTATTCATTTTTTTTAATGCTTGGTACTTATTCTATGGGTCTCTTTTGTTGAACTGCTTTGTTACAAGGACGTAAACACACCAACATCAGTTGTCAAGCAGTGGTGGTGGTGGTGGGGATGATGATGATGATGGTGAGGAGGAGGAGGAGGAGGAGGATAATGAGGACACACACACACATGCACACATATGAGATAAATCTCTGTTGATTTGCCTGGATTCAAAATGTAGAGTATTCTTTAAAACATTATAACTGAAAAGTTCCAATTTACAATCTTCAGAATTACTCATTTCTGATCATCAGCTGGCAAACGAAGTCTACTTTTCTTTTGAAATATTCACTGTTTAAATGTTTTTTTTTGAAAAATGAAATGCAAGTTCGAATAAAAACACTTATCCTTATTTTCTTTCATGCAAAAATAATTGCTTCAAGCTTGTGTTTTTCATTTCCTTTCTGGTTCTCATGATAATAATATAAATGTCTCAAGATCCAGTTGGACATAGTCATGAACTTGTATATATGTGTGCATGTATGTGTAAGTGAGTTTATATATGTGTGTATATTTGTATGTGTGTGTAACTGTATGTGCGTGCCTGTATGTTTGTACACATGGATGTGCATGTGTTTATGTTTGTCTTCACCACAGCTTCAACTCTGGTATTGGTTTGTTTCTACAGGGTGTCCACAAAGTCTGGCTACATGGAGTAAACAATTAAACAATTAACATAAAAAATTAAATATAAGAAATAATAATTTCTTAAAGTATGTGTTAATCCCCATGTACCCAGACTTTGTGGACACCCTGTCTATTACTTTTCATTCACTTTCCTCTATGTGACTTAGCAGATTGGCAAAAGAGCCCAAAAGAATGAGTACCAGACTTTAAATAAGAAATTAAGTCCTGGGGTTGACTTGTTGGACTAAATTCTTCAAGATAGTGCCCCAGCATGGCTGCAGTCATATGACCGAAATGAATCAAATAAAAAGAGGTCGGTTATTTACAGTGAATGGCTCCACAAGTTTGAAACATCTGTTTGAATTGTTGGAATTATCCTAAGCCAGTCAATCAAGGGTGAAATACAACCAGTACTTATTTTAAATTAAACTGATTTCATTTGAGTGTTGTCACTTGCCTTGGAGCACAATATAAGCAAGAGAGATTAAATTTATATTGTTTTGATCTTTTGTTCAGAACATTAGCAATACAAATGTTGTACCTTATATATTTACTTTATCAAAATACAGTAAATTCTATTATATAGAATGCAAATTTTGGAGCTTTCATTATAATTAATAGAACACCTCTCATTGTCTGAATACATGATTTCAAACCATTTTCTGTCCTTATTTCAATATAAATTTTAGAGACTCATTTCAACTGTCTAAACACTGTGCCATTTCGCATACATATAAAATTCAGTTAAAAATAAATAAATAAATAAATATATACAAATAGCAAAATGAAAAAAACAATAACAAAAGCATAAACAAATTGCTACTGTTGAATATTTGTATTACTGTTTCATTGTCATCATATACAGAAAATATTTTTTCATCTCTGCTTTGAAATGTTAATTGTAATAACTAAAATCAACTGGATCTTTGAGTTACTATGTTTCAAAGGGTGAAGTATTATTAATTTGCTTCACGTTAATCTATTAATTACAATGAATTTGTTTAGAAATTTACATTTTACAATAATAACTACACATCGAATAGTCGCCGTTATTAAATATTCACACTTTGAACTATAGTTTAGATTTTATTTAATATTACAATTCAAATTATCACTTTCAACTGTTAACTTTAATTAAATATATGTTCATTGGTCAAATATAACAAGTCATACATTGTTATGTTAACACTAGCAAACTTAACACTGGAGTGTTAACCAGAAGAAGCAATCTCATTTGGACTTGTTAACTACAAGACACCATCTATGTCGGATTGATTAACTTAAAGAATCAACCACACTTTAAACTGTCAAGTATAAGAAGCAGCCACACATTGATGTGTTAGGTGGCCTTATTTTGAAATTCCAAATGCAAATATATTGCATCAGTAGCTTAGCTATTTTTCAAATGTTCAATAAACTTAATGGAATTTCAAGCCTAATTTTTCTCTAGCTTACAGCAGATAAGAGGAAAGTGAATGAAAAGTAATATAGAAATTAAATTGGGTGGCAGCTAGGCAAATCAATATGTAGCACAATCTTTCAATTGATTCAAGAAATATAAATCATTGACTTTATTAGTTCTCTCTTGAATATTTTTCTCCAAAATATGATGTTAAATATTTTTCTGTTTTTGTTGATACATTGACTTGAGAAGCTTTTCTTTTCTTTTCATTATTTAATTACCTTATTCATAATCTCATTTTTATGTCAAGAAATATATTTCCTGAACACCTGAATCTAACACAATTCCACTAAATGATTACCACTCTCAATGTGTTCTTATGTATTGGGAAAAAAAAAAGAAGGAAAAAACAAACGAATAGTAAAAAAATAAATAAAAAAAAAAACACAGAGCCAATTAAGTTTATCCCTTTTCAAAGTAATCTCTTGAGTTCAGTGTAACAGAACGGTTGCATTCCATTTTCAAACAGAACAAAGATATTTTATATATTTCTTTCTTATATTCTTGTGTTTTCTCATGAATTTTAGTTGACAGTTTCTAAAATATTCTTTTTGTTTTGTGCTTCAATTTTCAAAATAGGAAGAGGAGAAGAAGGAGAAAAAAATGTTTCTCAATAATGTATATTAGAAATGTAAGGAAAGTGTATTACCAGTTTATTGTATTTGGTTAGGAATGTTTGCCATACACAATCTAGATATACTTCTCCCTTTTCTTCATTGCCTTTTTCTTAAGAATAGCAGAGATTTCGGTGAACTTTGTGATAATATATAAAGGTTGTTAGTAGCATATGAAAGAGACTGAGCTGTATGTGTACGCTGAGATAATATTCAGAAAATTTTTTTTTAAAATCATTGATAATTTTGTCCATTATTGCAAAACTATATCTGATACATTATTACTCAATTGATTTTTGTAGGTTAATAAAATTATAAACTCTCAGCATGAAACATTCATCCATTTATTTGTTTACTGGAAATTATCAGTATGACTCATTTTTTTCCCTTCTTAAATTATAATTTTTTTTTTCGTGTTTTAATATTTCTTTGTTTTAACGATTCAAGAAGGTTAACCTTAAGGTGGTGGACTGGCTGAATTAGTGTTGTACAAAATGCCTGACATATTTAGTAATAACAGTTCATGTTCTGAGTTCAAATTTTGCCAAGATCAACTTTAGATTATACCGTCTTTCCATGGCACTTGACCCAGAGTAGAGATTGACTGACTGGCCCAGGAATTGAATGCATACTCACAAGCTAAAATACTAGGGGAAAACAAAATAGAGCTCTACCAAAAGCTGGTATGAATATAAAGCCAGTAAAGTTCCTCAACTGATGAAGGGATCTGAAACTAATTCCATCTGCTTTGATTTTCAAAATATCAATAAATTTTTGGAGACTGCATAAGGTAGGGGAAAGAACAGTAGACACCATTGTTAAAATAGTCAAATACTGGAATTCATTTAATATTTTATAAGGCATCCTAGATATTTTTGGAGGGAAATCGAAATGCTCTTCTATATAGGGCTATCAGCAGTAATATTTTGCATCTCTGTTTCATTTTACTGTATTATGCAAATGTGAAGGTACTTGGCAAAGTGGTTAAGGGTATTTATTTCATGGTCATAAGACTTTGAGTTCAATTCCTGGTGGTGCATTGTGTCTTTGAGCAAGAAACTTTACTTTCACAAGGTGGTGAGCTGGCAGAAATGTTAGCACGCCGGGCGAAATGCTTAGCGGTATTTCGTCTGCCGTTACGTTCCGAGTTCAAATTCTGCTGAGGTTGACTTTGCCTTTCATCCTTTCAGGATCGATAAATTAAGTACCAGTTACCCACTGGGGTCGATGTAATCGACTTAATCTCTTTGTCTGCCCTTGTTTGTCCCCTCTATGTTTAGCCCCTTGAGGGCAATAAAGAAATAAGAAACTTTACTTTCACATTGTTTCAGTCCACTCAGCTGCCAAAAATGAGTAGTACCTGTAATTCAAAGGGCCAGCTTTGTCACATCCTGTGTCACACTGAATCTCCCCAAGATCTACATTGAATGTATGCATGTTTGTGGAGTGCTCAGCCACTTTCATGTCATTCCATTGATTGGTTCAATAGAAACACTCATCATCCTAACCGACAGAGTGTGAACTATTATCTAGATATTGTAATTTGGCGTAACAACAAAGATAAGCAGTTGCTCAAAAACATTCTTCCATTCTTTATTAGTCCAATGTTTCCTTTTGTATTCTTTTTCAATCAGCTGATTCCCTTTCACATTAGCACAAAATAGGGGCAATATGCATGATATTTTAAACTCCAGTTTGTTTTTATATTCTCTAAATTGGAATTCCTTCGCTAAGGCCTTTGATAGTCAAACACAGATATCTATGGTACTTATACAACATCGATTATAAATAAATATGATCAGAGGATTTTATATCTCTTACCTCTTTACTGGTTTCAGTTACTGGACTATGGCCATGCTGGAGTACTATCTTGGGAATTGAACTCATGACCTTATAAGTATGAGTTGAATACCCTAACCACTAAACCATCCACCTTCACCAATGATTAATAAGAGATGAAGTAAATATGAGATAGGTTTGAAGCAGACTTTGAGTAGAGAGGGCATGTCATTATAGTGATCACAAATAGTGGCAAAAGGAATTTGACAAAGCTGGTTATTGACTGATTAGCTAAATGATTAATCAGACAATCAATTGATTAATTGGTTAAATGTTAACAAATTGACTACTAATAATAAGAGAAGTGAAATTGAACCAGTGTGTGTGTGTGTGTGTGTGTGTGCGTTTATTGACATAATGACCCTCCCAAGGTGTATCAGAAGCTGTTTCAATTCAACACATGAACCCTGATTTAAATTGGGACTCTTGGAAATTAAATATAAAAACAAAATATAAAAAATCGTTCTTGTGGTAATTGGTACACTCAGTACCATGCCAAAATTGTTATCTAAGAGATTGGAGGATATTGGAATTGAGATATACAGACTGTTGACCAACAAGAAAGTGCCATTCTGTTTTCTGCAAGAATTGTTAAAACAAAAGATTGTTGAAATTTCATGGAACTTGTCACCAAACTACACAGTAACATTCCTTGTAAATAAATTAACATGTAACAGCTTTTGAATAATAATAAAATAACAACAATGATAAGATGATGATGATGAAATAACAAAAACAACAAAATTGTTTTTTCTCAAACGCTCAAACCATTTCATGTCTGGCCTGAATAAGCCAAATGAAATATAAAAATGAAATAATAATAATAATAAAGTTAATAGTAATAATAATAATAATGATAATAATAATAACAATAATAATAATAATGATAATAATAATCAGAATATCAATATATTTTTTTAAATATTTTTTATTATTTTTCTTTCATCAAAACTTACTTCAGCAATACTTTTCATATAAGTCTTCATGTATAATCCCCCCCTCTACACACACACACACACACAAACACACACATACACACACAACCCTTTCTTGCCCTCACCCTGTCTCCTCTGCTCCCATTTATCTCTCTGATAGTTTTCTCCAAACAAAATATTTTTTTTTTTAAACTGAACTTTTTTTCTTTTTCGCAAAAAAACCTTATTCTTAGCAATACGTGAGAGGAGGTGGTGGGAAGGGGGGGCCGTGACGAGGGTGTGGGGAAGAAAACTTGTTTGTTTATTTCTTCATGTATTTTCTTCATTTATTTTTTTCCATTCTTTATTATTATCATTATTATTATTATCATTATTATTATTACGATTATTATTATTATTATTATTATTATTATTATTATTATCATCATTATTATTATATTCAGTTTCTTCTCTTTCTTTATTTTTCTTCTCTTCCTGTTGTAAAAACATTGAGTTTTATTCTGAAGACTATAGTTTGATTTATTGTGGCAATAAATAAAGTAAAACATATAACAACAACAACAACAACCACAACAACTGCAACAACAACAGCAACAACAACACCAAAAACAACAACAACAACAACAATAATAATAATAATAATAATAATAATAATAATAATAATAATAATAATGGAAATAAAAAATGTGAGATTAGCAGCCAACTGAGAGAGCTTTTAAGAGAAGATGAATAGTGTTTGTTTGAAAGATATTGCTTGGAAATAGTCATCAATGTCTTTTACTCTGCTCCCAGCTAATATATTATATAATAAAGGGAAAAAGACACAATATTTCAAAGTAAGTCACTATCTCTAGTTTCATTTTTCATTTACACTAAAAAGAACAAAATCCGACATTTACTTCATTATAGTGGATGTTTTGGTTAAAAGAAAAAGAAAAAGAAAATAATAATAATAATAGTAATAATAGAATGGTATTTTCTGTTTCACTATGAAAACAGGGGAACAAGATTGTAGCAAGCGTACACCTGGCGCTGATTATGGCAGAGAAAAGAAAGTTTAAACAAAAAAACAAAAAAAAACAACATTTGAACTTTTTAAAGAAAAAATGGTTGAGATTATTTCATGTTTGGAAGCAAATAATAAGAACAGCAAAAGCTTTAAGATGTTTATGTATGTGGATGATGATGATGATGATCATGATGATGATGCAACTACTTAATAATAATAATAATAATAATAATAATATTAATCCTTTCTACTATAGGCACAAGGCCTGAAATTTGGGGGAGGTCCTATGCATAAAGAGAAATATACTCACACACATAAAAAACAGAGAAAAACAGAGATGGGAGAAGGGTAGAGAGATAAGGAACAGGACACACCAGTCATTTTAATAAGTTTGTCAATTGATATGACACACCAGTCATATCAACAAGCTCATCAATTGTTCAGCAACGGTCCTCTATGATCAGTTCAGGAATTTTCATGATGTTTTCATTCTTTTGGGAAGTCAACAGTCATCCTGAATGAGGTTGGTCTTCAAGTGACAAGTGATGATTCCTAAAGTGTAGAAACCTCTTGTAAACTTGTGTTTTGCTCATGACAGCATCCTTGTAAGCTGTTCAGAGCATGACAACTGTTTTGGCAACTGTTTTACCCAGCAGTAAACAGAATTCCATGGAAATGTGCTGTTCCTTCATTTCAGCAGTCACAAAAGTTGATGAACAGGGGAGAAGCACTTCAAAACAAAGATTCAGCACATGACAGTATCGGTACATGAGATGCCGCTGGTTGGCAGACTAATGCCTGAGGGCTACATGAAGTCGCTTCTAGAGGTGGAAGCCTGCACTACAATAGGCTTGTCCCACAGAGAATGTTTCTGGTTACATCTGGATACCTTCTTGTATGTAAGTGTTGAATTAGCAATGTTAAACTACCTGTGCTAAAACATCTCATACCCAGTACATGAGCATTATCGAGGGCTAAAAGGGATAATAGGGATAATAGTTCTTGGGTGAAGAAGTATTTTGTGATGCAATTTTTGCAATGTTGATAATTTGCATTTGCCAGGAAGGAAAGAACCTTAGTGACAGTGTGTTGTAGCATGTGTAGCATCTGTAATGAACTAAAGTGACTTAACTGCATGCTTATTCATATTTATGTGGTTGTGGAGGTAGTTTCCTTATGTGTATGTTTGTGTCTTGGTGCTGTTGAAGAAGACAAGTTTGGTATGACTCTATTGGAAGATGATTTCAAGGCTTCTGGTTGTAGAAATAAGAGTAAGTTTGGCACAAAGTGTCTAAGTTGCATATGGATGATGCAGAATAAGTTTATTATTTAAATAAGTTAATAATCTATGAAAGAATATGAATGATTAATATAATGTATAAAATGAAATAGTTGAGAAAAATATTTGGTAACATATATACTGTGAAAATTCTTTTTCTTTTTCTGGAAGTGTCATACAATATCTTGTTATATATATATTCTGAAGAGATACTGTGGTCCTGAGCTTGTTTGAAAAATGCTTTGAGTGATATTCTTGAATGCATTATATGATATTTTGTTATGTGAAAGAATGAGAATATTTTATTCTTGCTTTTTCATTGTTTACATCTTTGCTACAGAATAGGATCATATGAAACATAGAAATACAATAGGAATCCATAGATTACCTTAAGTTCTTAGAATGAAAAGCATTTAAAGTAATAGATGAAGAAGAGGAATCTAGTATGTAGGGAAGATATGAGATTTAAAACTGATGAATAGATTTGGATAACAGGATGAAGAAATAGCTGCAGCTGACTGGTGCCAAAGCAGAGACAAATAAAAGGAGACATTATGAAGGTTTACTGCAAAAACTGATCAAATCGTGAAACAACATCAGGAAGATAAATTCTACAGACTAATGTAGCATAAGGTGACATGCCAAAATATATAATCACAGCAATACCAACACAGTGAAAATTATACGTCATGGCTGTGTGGTCAGGAGTTTGCTTTCCAACCACATTGTTCTGGGCTCAGTCCTGCTGTGTGGTGGTACCTTGGGTGAATGTCTTTTACTATAGCTCTAAGTCAACCAAAGCCTTGTGAGTTGATTTGATAGTTGTAAACAATGAAGTCTGTCACATTATATATATACACACACACATACATACATATATATACATATATATACGCATGTATATATACATATATTCATACACGCACACACACACATATATATATATACATACATATATACATACACACACACACACATATATATAGAGAGCAAGAGAGAAAAAGAGAGAGAGAGATGTATATATCTGTGTGTGGGTGTGTAAAATGATTAGTGATATTTAGTCTGTCTAAACAGTCTGAGTTTAAATTCCACTAAGGTTGACTTTACTATGCATCATTTTGATGTACTGGGGTTGGTGAAATCGACTTACCCCAACCCCCAAATTGTTGGCCTTCTGCCAAAATAGGAAATCAAAGTATTAAATACAATAGGGGAGGTAGCTTGCAGAATCATTACCATAATGGACAAAATGCTTAGCGGCATTTCTTCCAACATTATGTTCTTAGTTCAAATGGCACCGATATGTACTTTGCCTTTCATCCTGGGCTCAATGTAATCGACTTACCCCTCCCCCTTGGAATTGCTGACCTTGTGCTAAAATTTGAAATCAATATGCTAAATATGACATCCTCTCTACCTGGATATTTGGTTTTTAAGTTATTTATCGTTGGCTTTAATTCTTTCATCTCCCACCATCATTCTGTTACATCAATTCCAGAATTATAATTTTGCCTAACAATAAACATTTTTCCAGGTTCTTCTAGGCTTGAAAACAAGACCATGCTTCCCTGATACACATATACACTCATTTCTCACTCTTCCTTTTTCCCTGCCTTTCTGTTTTGTATAAATATTAGAAGAATTCTTTTCAAATCCATCTCTATATTAAATGCTCTTTTCCCCACCCTATCAACAAAGCATGTCCAATACGACCCATCCTCTTCTTGTTTTTTTACTCTTTACACAGTTAATATATTGGATATAACATCGTTTCTACCTGTATGTTTGGGTCTATATTATTTTTCTTATGCTTATATAATTTTGTCAACTTTACCATCCTCTGCTATTATTCTCACCATCCTAAACCTATATACTTACCTTATAATAAACGTTTCTCTCATGCAGTTTTATAAACTACGCAGCTTATGTATTGGAAAAAATCATATATATGTGAGTGTGCATGTGTGTGTGTGTGCGCACGCCTGTGTCTGTGCTTGTATGTGCATTTGTGTGTGTAGGTATGTATATATGTATGCATATGTATGTGTGTGCTTTTGTATTGAGAGAGAGAGAGAAAGAGGGGAGAGAGAGTGATGGATAAATAGACAAATAGAAAGACAGCTAGACAAACAGATTGACGGACACACACACATACACACACACACACACACACACACACACACTTACACACACATTAACCAATAGAATGCTAGTTAAACATTTTTTATATAGTTTCTGAATGATCTTTCATGTCTTTATAGATTTATAATACGATTTTCTCTTTCAAAATAATTTAATTCGCATTATTCCTTTTGCTATTTTTCAGCCAGCAACATGTTTGTCTCTTACGACCAGAAGCAACTCAGAAATACAAATCTATGCTTCCCATAACATGTAATGGACTCCGGAAACAAAAATGAAAGAGAAACATAAAATATTGCATATCACGGAACAATTTTCCTGACTTTATTGATGATATATATTTATACACACACACACACATATATATATATATATATATATATATGTATGTATGTATGTATGTATGTATATATAAATATATATAATGAAAACATTTCTTCTGGTAATAGATGAAAATATTGTCAAAGCGGCTGATCCATATGTCATCTATATTGAGAAACTAAAAGTCTC
>NC_068994.1:41987027-41997095 GCF_001194135.2 Octopus bimaculoides | reverse complement strand
TATATATATATATATATATATATATATATATATATATATATATATGTATATGTATATATATATACACACTCTGGGACAGTGGGCATTTCAAAATTGATACAACATTTATCATTGAAACTGCAACACCAAAAATATGCAGTGGCACCAGAAAAATTCTATCATTTACCTTTCATAAACTGATACATCCATACATACATACACACACATGCATATATACATACATACACACATACACACACACACAAATAAATTATATACATATATAAACATGCATACATATATATAATGTTTGTAAAGATGATGATTTTGAAGATGTTAGCGATGGGGATAATGAAGAAATGAGAAGAAGAACCAAAAAAAAAAATATCAACAAAAAACAAAACTGTACATTTCATATACATCATTTTTCTCATTTTAGTTTTTAACAAAGAATTCTGACTTTGAATAACTTGTGAATAACTTGACTTTACAACATAATTGTTATGTTCCTGTGTTGCAAGTTGGATGTGTACATCGTCATGAAATTTTGAATTGAAGTTTAAATTATTCTCCAATTAGATCATTCCTCTATCCTCCATCAGAGTGGAATACAGCTATTTAAGTTGGTTGCACTGTGATTTGTCATTCAAAACTTCATGTGACATCGTCTTTGGTTTGATACCAATATTACAAAATCTGTTGTTCAGTTTTGAAATTCATTCTTGTATATAAATAATCAGAAATATTTTGCTTTCTTTCATTTTTTTCTTGTTGCTTGTTCAACTGAAATTTTATAGTTGTCACCCTTTCCGTGTACTTAAATTAAATATCCATCCACTTTAGAAATGTTAAAATATATTTTTTGATGACATCACTACTAATTTTGAAAAGAAGCTAATATTTAGAAGATAAGTTTCTCATGAACACAACTGACTAATTTATTTTAACCCTTTTGCATTTAATCTGACCATATTCAGCCCAGATATTCTACATGATCTAAACTCTCAAATCTGCCCTACAATACAATTCTAAAAACATACAATCACACCATTGAAATCTTGAAGCTACAAAATAATGTGTGATTAATTCAAAACAATGTAAATAAATAAACAATAAATTTGACAAACAAATCTGAATGCTAAAGGGTTAAATAAAGGACCTCTAGTCATATGTTGTACACCACTTAATTGTAAATCAAAGTATTGAGTTTCAAGATTGAGCTTGAAATTGAAGAACTAGATTTGAAAACTGACCTGAAGACTTACGTTTTTATTTTATTCAAATTCTGGTCTTGAACTATATTGAGTAATAAAACATTGTTCTCATGACAGTATCTTCACTTATCTTATCTTATGCGCCCCTTTGTAAAGCCTAGCCAAGCTCATGGGCCCGGTTTCTATGGCATATGTGTTCCCCACCAGCTGGACGGAATGCCAGTCCATTGCAGCTTTACTCAAGAAACAGGAAGAAAGAGTGTTGTATTCTTCTCGGGGGACTCGCAGAGAAAAGACAATGCGTTGTACAACTTAGTTATTACATTTATTTATTAATTATAAACAAAACGCACTCACCAAATGTTCGTTATTAAGAAACAAGAATCTTGTCCTCGCCATATATATCAATAACCTTCAACTTCCAGAGTCATTCAAAGCAACAATGAAACAAGGACCTCAAACGAACTACATTGAAACACGGGACCTCAGACGAACAACAAACAAATCTAACAGTCCATATAACAAAGAGTGTGAGAACGTTGGGGCAAAAGAGTACAACAGGGGTCACCACCACCCTCTGCCGGAGCCTCATGGAGCTTTAGGTATTTTCGCTCAATAAACACACACAACGCCCGGTCTGGGAATCGAAACCGCGATCCTCTGACTGTGATGCCGTTACCCTAACCACTGGGCCATTGCACCTCCACTTCTTCACTTATAGATTCAACAAAAGTTTTCTTTCAGCAGAGCAATAAGTTTTCAGAATAAGTTAAATTGTTGATACTTTCACACAATGCTAAGTTTAGATTAGACCAAAACAACTGACTCATCAGAACATAATTAAACTACAAGACATGTTTACTTATCAGATTTGGTATGATTTTATGGAATATCAAAACACTATAAGATTAAGACGTGGTAAATTAACTTGCAAATAGCACCAAACATTTGAGCAACAGTCACCATGTTATTGGTTTATCCAGGCTATGCTAACTAGAACTACGCAATGGCAAAACAACAAAGATATAAATGTCGAGAGTTAGCTCGTGTTGTGATAAACTGTATCCATTGTATATCTCTCCACTCATACAAACATCTGAATAGTGGATGTTGAATAGATACTCCACAACTGCTTGCTTTCATTATAGCCATTACTTAAAGTAAAGCATTTTAAAAATACATGATGATTTGCAATAGAAAGAAATCCGCTGTCTTTTGAAGAAAAAACAGATTAAGTATATTTTCTTAGCATAGTCTGGAATATATAATCTATAGGTAAAAATTGAAGCATTTATTTATCATTACTGATGAACGGTAAACACCCAGAAACCATGGTCTACTGGCCTTGCCAAGCTGGAGGGGAAGGGATTTGCTCCCTTACTCACAATATATCAGACACAGATTGTGTGTCGCTTACCAGCTGGAAAAGACATTTTCCTGGGGTTAAAATGTAGTGACATAGTTCTTTATGGAACATCTATGTTATAGTGGCAAAATGACGTTACTGTCTAGTATTGTTACTACTTATATCTCATTTAGAGGTTTTAGAACTAGCTATTTTGCTCCTCACAAAATATTTATTATTGATAATCTATTTGCATTTGTAATAAAATAAACTAAACTTTACAACTTCAAAAAGTTTCTTTATATGTCATACTAATTACTAAATAATGTTTTTAAAATCACATTCTGCCAAAAGCATGGAACCAGAATCTGGATTTATCAAAAACCATCACATTGATATTCTATTTGCACCTGTGATGAATAAACTATATTATATGAGTTTAAATAATTTCAATGAATATAATAAGAACTGTCTATAATAAATAGAATAAATGAAGTAAGTATAGATTTAGTGGAATAAAGTATTTAATCAAACCAACATTTTAGCAAGACAAATACAAATATATATAAACAGCCAAACCAATATTAAAATACATCTGCCAACTTCAGAATAAATAATTTTAGTAAAATTCCATGGCAAAACTTCTAAGTCTGCTTTACTCATATATAAGGACTGACTAAAGGAATTAGTATCACATTTTACAAATTCATAATCTTTGTGTTAATTATGAGTGAAAAATAGTCTCTTTCTGTAAATTGCTAGAAGAGAAGAAGAAAAGAAAAAGTGTATAAAGAGCATTCACATGTTCTGAAATACTTCAAATGAAATTGTAATTTGTTATTAAATATTATTTCCATCTTGAACTGTGGATATAAACCTGATTAATATCATTTCATAAATTTAACAGAAACCGCTTCAGTAAAAATAGGAAAGATGAGAAAGGTTGAAGATTCTGAATGACAAACCAAAAAAAGAAAAGTGGTGGTGGGGAGGGGGTGGACAGAAAGAGTAAAGAAAGAGAAAGAAAAAGAGAGGGAAAACTCTAGACTTTTGTACAATATTTTCTCAGTTTAACATTTATTCATCAAGGTTAAGAAAAATTATGCATGGAATGAATTTTATCTTAGAATTCAAATTGCATAATTGAATTTTAGATTCAAATATGAATAAAACATTTTACAAATCATTTTCAGAGAAGCCATTCTATCTCTTCATCATGCTTTCCATGATTTGATATTGGCTAAAGATTGATTTATCTTCTGATCAATTAAAATCAGCCTTTTTATAAAATTTCTCCGTTCTTTTGATAAAAGTTATTTCATTAAAGTCCAACCTTGTTATCAAATTTTCAAAATATTCAAGTAGTATTTGCTTATTTATTCATCTTTCATATTTACATATATTTTTTTATGGATGTTGTTTTGCTAAAATTATTATCTTTGGAGCATTTTTGATTGAAAACAAGGTTCATGGAATTCTTCTAAGTCCCTCCCTAGCAAGCAATTACTATTTGTATTTATTTATAATAAGAAATACGAAAAAGTAATAAATCATTCCTACAACTGTTTCTGTAAGACATATGGAAGTTTTATTGAACAATTTATAGGAATATTGATTTCTTATATTGGCACAAGGCCTCACATTTATAGATAATTGGAATTTATGAGGCATTCATGATTTCCCAAACACTTTGTTATTTGCAAAGACAGTTAATTGGGTTCGTGGGGGATTTAAAACTAGTTCAAGAAACACTGCTTACCTTGGAAAAATACCACAAGTGAGCCTCTGCTTTGTTACTCAACCTGCTAGAACTAACCACTAAATTTCCCTCAAACTACACAATATCACGATATATAAAAGAGCAGAAGATATCAGATATCCTACATACTCCTAAAACGGTATGCTTATGGCTGGAATGCCTTTAATGATAGATGGATGTAGCTAAGCAATGACATTAACAGGTTGTTCTTCTTGGCTCATCACAATGAATTTCCTAATATCTAAATGTTTTCTAGCATTTTATTGTATCAAATAGGTTTTCTTTTTCTGTGTAAAATGCGGTGTCCCCAAGCAGACAGTTAATACAAGGAAGATAATCATTTCTTCATAAATGGCAGGATTAGAAAACTGGATTTGAAATTAAAGAACACTTTGAATATTGATTTAATAAGTGATTTCTTTTGCACCCTAAATATTTACAGTTTCTGGGGTATACTCTTCTGTTAATGCCCTCAGCACATAGTTCTTTTGTTTAATAGTTAATCTAGCATTGAGTACTCGTCATAAGAGTAGGAAGAGAATTCATCCCAAAGGAGATCACCCTGAAACAGGTTTACAAAATCATGGTAAATCCCCTGTATCAGCAAAATATTTTGGCTGGTTGACAGAAAAACAAAAATCTGTATGAAGTCCAGATAGAAAAATATTTATTAATCATTAACAAGACAATGTTGTTGTTCTGATAATTACAGAAAGTTTTACGTACATATGTTGGTGACAGTGGTGGTGGTAATGAGGTCAGAGTTATAGAATAGGAACATTTTAAGGATATTTATCAAGTGGGTATATTTTTGGAGTCAGATGCAAATTGACACACAAATGAATGAGTTGTTTTGTAGACGATAGTCTTGCCAGAGTTTCAATAACCATCGTGTTGGTGGAGATGGTTCTTATAGGATGTCTGATGTTCTAGAGTAATCTAGCACATCGTTTGTGAACTACATGGAGAACTTATGGCTTTGGTTGTTTCAGGAACACAAAGTGACATATATAGCATGTTGGTTGGTGTCACCTAAACAGCAAACATGGTTAGCTTAAAACTAATGGATCACTGACTGACATAATTCCTGGAAATGCGACAGAGGTCAGTTGGCAATGGTGTTGGTAGTAGTGGGGACTGTGGTGAAGTACACTCAGTGAATGTCAGGTAGGTGACTTTGATGATACAATATGTTAGGAGATGGTGACAGTTTGATAAAGGCTGGGCCTGATGATAAGTAAGGTGTCAAGGGTGTTTGGAGTGTCTGCATCATCATCATCAAAAATCAACGAGCCACAATCTCCGCTGGTTTGCTTGCTCATCACCACTCAACTCATGGACACAAGCAACAATTTCTTTACCGAATCATTACTGGCGACAAAAATTGGTGCCTGTACATCAATATGAAGCAGCATAAGGAATGGCTTAGCCCCAGTAAACAAGCAACACCGTGCGTGAAGCAAACTTTTTGTCCGCGTAAAACAATGTTGTGTGTATGGTGGGACTGGGAAGGGATTAACCATTACGAATTGCTCGAATGGAACCAAACATTCAATGGAGAACTCTATGTTCAACAGATGGAATGACTCAACACGACTATTAAAGAGAAAAGACGTAATTGGCAGCATGGAGTTCTTCTACTGCATGACAACACCCACCCTCATATCGCCAATATGACCAAGGAAGCCATTCAAACGCATGGCTGGGAAGTGCTGCCACAGTATGCGGAACCCATGCTCCATACTTCTGAACCTTTCCCATTGAGTGAATATGCTTCTCTATAGCAGTGTGGGAGCATTCCATTTTCCCTGCCAGTTCCCTTGTCGTTTGACGAGAATTTTCAGGCAAAAGTTGGTTTAATCGCTCTTCGTCGAACTCAACTGAGCAGCCAGAATGAGGTGCATCTTTGAGGTCAAAATTTCCATTTCTGAACTTGGCATACCAATCACGAGCAGTTCTTTCAGCTGTGGCACCCTCTCCATAGACAGCACAAATGTTGCGAGCAGCTTTTGCGGCCTTAGAACCTTGATTAAAAGCAAAAAGGAGGTGTCAAAAATGCTCGTGTTTCTTAACTTGATATTCCATTTTAATGATCTGAAAATAAACAAAAATTAACTAAAATTAACTAGGAAAAAAAAAAGCAAAATAGATTCCATAATGATTCAAAAACAGAATTCTGGAAAAAATAGATTCCAAAATTTAAAAACGCAATAAATTCCAAAATTTTAAAAAATGGTGGGAACTTAGTTGCCAACCCAATATACTGTATCAATATAATCCTACTCATAAGGTGGTGAGCTGAGCAAAATGCTTAGCAGCATTTTGTCCATCTTTATATTCTGAGTTCAAACTCTGCCAAGGTAAACTTTGCCTTTTACCTTTGCTTTGTAATCAACTTACCCACTCCCCTGAACTTGCTGGCCTTCTGCCAAAATTTGAAAATAATATAATCCTATACAATCACATTTCTAAAACATAAAGTAAGAAAATAATACTGAATGAAACGGATTTCCTTGTTCTTAGAAAATTACTTACAGAAATTTCTTCCTAATATAAACTCAAAGCTAAAATTCTGCAAATAAAAAGTAAATACTATTTATAAGTAAAATTACAGGAATGTTAAAAGCATTCTTACTTTCATAATGTATTTATGGAAAAAAATAAAAAATTAAAACATGTTTAATATTTTCATGTTATTTTATCAATTTTAAAGCTGTTGGCATTTCTTATCTGTTTGAGTTTTAAAGATGTTTAACACTGAGGAATTTAATACACATTTTAAAAATAAAAGTAAATGCTAGTATTTACTTATATATCATTTTCCTAATTATTTTTCATCTTAATTATTTTCCTTTTGTTTTTGAGATAAGCTTTTACTAGAATTGTAAATGTTAATTAGCCAAATAAGTATGACTTTGGGGTTTCTGTATAAACTTCCTTCTAATAGGTGCATTCCCTATCGATCTACAAAAGCTGTATTTCTATGTAAATACATATTTCAATGTCAAGATGCAGTGTCAAGTGGCTGCGGTGTTGGCCTCATGATCACAAGGTTATAGGTTCAAATTCTAGGCCAGGTGGCACATTGTGCCATAGAGCAAAAGCACTTAATTTCACATTGATCTAGTCTACTTGGTGAAAATTGAGTACCAGCCAAGTGTGGGTTCAGTCCCATTGTGTAACACCTCAGGAAATATCATCTACTATAGCCCTAGCAAACAAAATCCTTGTGAGTAGATTTAGTAGTTGGAATCTAAAAGAAGACCTTCATATCTATGTCTGTCTATCTATCTATCTATCTATCTGTCTGTTTGTCTGTCTGTCTGTCTGTCCGTCCATTTCTCCGCCTGTCTGTCTATCTATCTGTCTGTCTGTCTATCTATCTATCTATCTATCTATCTATCTATCTATCTATCTCTCTCTATATATATCCTCCAGCTGTCACATCCTTGACATTCTGTTGGGTTGAGGGTGGATGAGCTAAATTGGTGTCAATGTCTGCTCACAACTAAATCCGCACTTAAATCACTTAACCAAATAATAAGCGTGTAGTTCTCATTATCAAGCCATACATGCTTGTAAATGATGACCATGTTTTATGGACATCCATGTTATTGTCATTGTCACTAGTAGTGGTGATGGTGTTTGCATCATGACTTTCATCATGGTTGTCATTGTTGCCTCTGTCATTACTGTTGTCATCATCACCACCACAATCATCCTCATCATTCTTGTCCTTTTCATCATCATCGTCGTCGTCGTCGTCGTCATCATTATCACCATCATTCAGCAGCCATGTTCCATGCTGGCATGGGATGAATGGTTGGACAGGATCCTATGAGTTCAAGGACTGCTTCATGCTCTAATGTCTACGTTGTCATGATTTCTACAACTGGATGCTCTTCCTAATCCTAACCATAACCACTTTACAGCATATATCGCAAGCATATTTTTGAACCACCGGCACTGGTGAAATCGTCATGAAGCTTGCAAAATGACAAAATCCAGAATAATGGGAGAGATCTTTATGTGAGACGATGAAGGATTAAAATATAAAAGAAATGAAGGGGTCGAGGAGCAAGCAGACTGTTGCCATAGATGAACTTCATGTAGGAGAGAAAATGATCAGTCGGAACTACAAGCCCAGATGGCACCTCAAATAATAATAATTGTTTCTGATTAAGTGACAAAGCCAACAATTGTAACAGAGGCAGTGAATAAGTTGATTACATCTAACCCAATACTTAGCTGATATTTTTATCTTCTTTGACCCTTGAAAAGATGAAGGTAAAATTGACCTCGGCAGGATATTAGATCAGAACTCAAAGAGCTGGAACAAATAACTGCAAGGCATTTTCTCCAATGATCTAACAAATGTATCTTATAACGATGATAATGATAGCAACAACAACAATGATGATGATGATGATGATGATAATGATGAAGACGATGACAATGATTATGACAACAACGATGATGATAATGATGTTGTTATTATTATTATTATTATTATTATTATTATTATTATTATTATTATTATTATTATTATTATTATTATTAGATGAATTCCTTCTATATTTCTGTTTGGAAAACTGCTTTGTTTTTCTGTTTTTATTTCCTCTTCATTTTTTCCCTTTCTACAGCTCAACTCAAGCATTTACTTTTCCTCTATCGCTTTTCTTATATTTTTTTTTTTTAGCTCTGTATGCCAATAATTTGGCTCAGTCTTACATTTTTCCCCACCCCTATTCCGGCTTGATTTCTTCTTTAAGCAATCAATTCTTACCAAATTTCTTTTCTCTTCTCTCCTGTGTCTCATTTATTTCTTTTTGTCTTCTTTATATATTTTTATATATCTTATATATTTTTCGACATTTTATTCTGCTACCAAAAAAAAAAAAAAAGAACCAAAATAATAATCATAATAAAAGAACCCAAAGAAGTATCTTCTTAGCCTTAAAATCTCATCTTTTGAATCATTTATCTCCCTACTTATAGGAATCAACATTTAATAACCGACCATTTGTACGCTTCAAAAAAATCCCATGGAAACATATACTAGGAGAAAATATTTCCCCCTCACACACACACATATCATATTGACACCTTGGCCATTTTATAATAGATGAGTCGAGAATAGAGAGTCTTTGTGAGTAACTAGAACTCAATATGATATTAAATATATAATTTGATATACAATAGAGATTTTTCAAAGAATGAAAGAGTGTTGTGCTTTTTCTCATTGCTTCGATTCAGAGATTATACCTCTGTCTCCACATTTATCTTAGATTCTATTGCTGTGAGTTTTTTCAAAACTTGATAAATTACTAATGTATGCATATACACATGCTCTTTCATATTCACATAAACAATACTCTTACACACATGCACACACACACACACACACACATTATTTAAAATGCTCTATTGTTTCATCTGATCTATATTTCATATATATTTTGTGGGAACTTAAAAACATACATTGAATTGATATATCTGAAATTCTCTGTTCAAAAACAAAAAAAAAAAAGAAAACTATAAATATTTGTTACATATAAAATAATTTTAATTTAAAATAAATTTATTATGAAGGTATGTACGCGTGTGACTCTGTCAACATGTATATGACTGCATGCATAAATAAATAAAGATACATACACTCACAGATATGCATATATACACATATATACATACACACGCACACACACACACACACACACACACACACACACACATATATATATATATACATATATATATACATATATATA
>NC_068994.1:41980890-41985810 GCF_001194135.2 Octopus bimaculoides | reverse complement strand
TATATATATATATGTAGATAGATAGATAGATAGATAGATAGATAGATATGATATGTGTGTGTATATACAACTGTATATATACATACACTTATATATAGGTATGTATGTATATGTATGTATATGACTGTATATGTATATACATATATAAATTAATGTGTGTGTATATATGTATATATATATATATATATATATGTATATGCAGATACACTATGTATGTGTGTCTACTTATTTGTGAGTATGCATAATAAAATAAAGAAAATGTCTTCTAATCTTCTTAAAATCCCTCTTTTAGTTCTCTGCAGAGAAAATTGTTTTGGTCTGAAGGAAATTCTCTAAAGTTTTAGAAAATTTTTTTTCTATTTATTTTCGTTTTTTATGAGACTATTAATGAATACAATTTGGGTGCATTGTATTTGAAAGCAAGGAAATGTCACCAATAGTCTCTGTGAGTGCAATAAAAGAGTTAATCTCAGCTCTAAATCTCAGTTGTGCCAAAAATGGTGATACCACTGAAGAAAGAATAAAACAATTGAAGTGTATAGTAATTCGTTCGCTTGCATTTTTTTTTATTTCTCTTCTTTTGTTTGCTTTTGCTTTTTTTGTTTTTGTTTTTGCTTTTTTTTTTTTTGCTTTTCAAAATAATCAATATACTTATGGCTGCTAGTTTTCTATTTATCTTATGTTTATGAATTACTTCTGAGTTATTGAATTAGACGAGCTTTAACTGAGAAGTGAATTTACCTACTCAGCCATGATAGCATGCTATTGAATAAGAATTATTTGGCTGTACATCAAGGAACATCTTAATATACTGGAAAATTTCGATTCGTTTCACTGATTCCTGAAGAGCTCATGAATGGGAGATAATTGACTGACTTGAGCCATGTCAGTTTATATTCTGGAACATAATTATATATACATATGTATGTATGTATGTATGTATGTATGTATGTGTGTGTGTGTGTGTGTGTGTATGTATGTATGTGAAAAACTATATTAAATAAATAAACAAGCTTGAGGGTTATTTAAACTAAAGATACTATTAGGATTTGATGGCAATAGTGGTAGTAATATTTTCCTTTGGATGACAAAGAAAACTGCCTATATAACATTGATATATGAGGAATATATACATGTTGTACATAATAGCTATTTAAGTGATGTAGGTTTGTCAATTTTGTTTTTGTAAAATATATGAGCTTTGATGGAAGAGTAGTTAAGTCCTAACGAATTATTTATTGACTCTTCAGAAAGTTCCAAACCTTAGATTTACAGAAGGAAAATAGAGAATTATGAAGAATTGAATTTTTCAAGCAATGTGACTGAAGTGAAATATCTGCAATCATAAATCGAAACTGGACTAAATTTCATATCACTTTTAGTTCATAAAATGAAAAGAAGATTTTGGTATATTAACAATAATCATAAGCGAATTAATTGTAAGTTGTTACTTTTAATATTAAAGAATGGAAGAAAGCATTTACAATAGAATGTTGTTTGCAACACTGGAAGTCAAGTAAAAATATATGTAAGCAGGATTCCAAATTGATTCAGAATTGATGTACAAGTATAAAATAAATATATAGCCATGAATATGGTCATGTAAGTATGAAATTTGTTCAGTGACTTTGTGAATTTGAGTTCATTTCTACATCAAGATGCCTTATGCTGTTTTTGTACAGTAGCCTTGGGTTGCCCAATGCTTTATAGGTGGAATTTGGTCAATGGAAACTGTACTGAAGCTTGTCAGTTACATATAAGTATATGTCCGGATTCTGAGAATATTTGCAGTATTGAAAAAATAAAGAAAACATGACAATTTATACACTACAAACCATACGTATGTTTCTTCGAATTTGGGCCAAGACTTCATAATTGCTTGTTGGAAAACTTTATAATATTGTTAATCCAACTTTTCAGTATTTATCAACTGAAGAGAGAAATTAACTATGTAATCCTGGCAGTAGCTTGAAAAACATGAGTAAGTTTTATACAGTGTAGAATGCTATATTTGTCTTCTGTATTTTGTTAATTCTGTTACATGGTTCATATTCCATACACTATCCAATCATGTGGTTTGATACCCTGCACTGAATATAAGAGAGTGGAATGTGGAACCATTGACCCTTAGTTACTTGTCATGCTCCACACCACATATATGTATATGTATCTGTGTGTATGTGTATGTGTGTGTTTGTGTGTGAGTGTGTGTATATATGCACATACATACATACACACACACACATATATATTAATTCAAACAAGGAGACCATCCAGAAGAGTTGCATGCAATTCTGAAGTCATTTCGAGGCCATAGTTGAAGCTAATAGCGATTTTATTGAATAAATTTACTCTTTGGTATTTTAAGGTATTTTGATGTAATTTTGGTAAAAATATCTGAATGCTGCCATAATCCTTGCTTATAGTTCATCTTTGGTGTTACAAGAAGTTTTGTTGATTTCTTGCTCAGCTACACCACAAACATAAAAATCAAGAGGTTTGCCATCTGGAAAGTTAAGTGTCCAGATGTTAGGGTGATGTGGTTGCAGAAATTATTTGACAGTCATTACTGGGTTCTTCTGCTTGTGTGGCATGGTATAGAGACTAGTTGCCAGACATACGGTTTTCCAGCAGCCACCCTCTTGACACAGGGCAACACTACCTCCTCCAGGCATTTGATGTAGGCCTCCATGTTGAGTCTGAGGTTGTGTTAGAAGATGAATGGATGCATAACATCACCCTCAATAGTGATCACTCCAAACACCATGATGTTGATTAGATGTTTGATTCTTATCACTCTTGGTACATGTCTTCAAATTGCACTATCCTCAGATTGACACCCAACACTTTGAAATGTTAGCATTAATGCCAAGCAGTACAGTATGTAATTTTCGAATTTGTGACAGAGTGAATTGCATCATGGTGCTGTTTTTCTCACAGATGTTGCCCAACTGACCCTACTATGTTATGTAGTTGACAAATTCAAAAAAAAAAAAATGCACATACATGAAATTAAAAATATAAAATTGTGACAATTTACCCATTACACAAATGTGAGTCATGTTCGTATTTGTCCCCAACCACTACTTGACAACCAATGGTGGTTTGTTTATGGCATCTGTAACCTAGCAGTTCAGCAAAAGAAACTAATAAAATAAGAATCAAAGTTTTAGAAGTACTGAGTTAATTGGTTAGACTAAAATCCTTCAAGTTTCAGCTTGGCCACAGTCTAAAGACTGAAACATACAAAACACAAAAGGTAGTTATTTTTCCTACCTTCTGATCTGTAATCCCTCCAAAGCCAATTTGAATTTCACCCTTCTGGGCTACAAGTTCAAATTTTACAAACATCAACAACTCTGCATTTTATCCTTCCAGCTCCCTTAAAATAAAATACCAGTCATGTACTGGACTTGATTAAAAATCAACTATACCTTTTACCCACCCAACAAAATTTCTAGCATTGTTCCAAACTTGGAAATCAATATTGTCATTAATTTCCTTTCTTCATGCCTAAAAAACAATGAAATATATTTTCTTCAATGTGAGCTTGTGCCTTGCTTTAATTTCAAAACTTTTCTCTCAATAACATCGGCTGTCAATTCCCAAAGTTCCAAAAGGGATTCTATTCAATCAATATTACAAAAATATAAATCCACAGCGTGATATATCAATGCTTTCACTCAGTAAATATGTGGAGATTTTATATATTCATTTATTTATTTATTCATTCATTCATTTCTTTATTTATATATCTATCTATTTATTTGTATGTTTTTGTTTCATAATATTAATGTACTTTCAGTTTTGTAATGGCATCTTGTATAGATGAACTGCAATACTAGATCGTGGCTGCTGTTAAATTTCTTGATGTAGAACTGTCATCTAATAAACTATGATATATCTAGCTACTATGTGTCATATAGCTAACACATGTATATATGTATGTATGTACATATGTACATATATGTGTGTGTCTGTGTATATATATATATGTGCGTATGTATGTGTGTGTATGTGTGTGTATATATATATATATATATATACACACACATACACACATACACACACAAAGAAAGAAAGGAGAGAGATAGACATGCATATATATTTATGTATACACTTTTATATACCTTTGTATGAGTGTAAAAGTGTGTAATGTGTGTGCATGTGTAGATAAATAGACAGACAAACAGATAGATAGACAAATAGATAGATAGATAGATAGATAGAGAGAGAGAGAGAGAGAGAGAGAGAGAGAGAGAGAGAGAGAGAAATATATAAACAGACAGACAGATAGATTGATTGATAGAAAGAAAGGTAGAGAAATAGAGATAAGACAAATAGATAGACAGACAGACAGGCAGATAGATAGATAGATAGATAGATAGATAGATCGACAGACAGACAGACAGAGAGATAGATAGACAGAAAGATAGATACACTTTCACACACATACACGCCTAAAACACCACAATCATCATTATCAGCATCATATTACACTCCATTTTCCATGCTTGCATGGGTTAGACCGGTCTTCTCCAACACTGTCTCAACAGTCACTGCACCCTTTGTCATTGTCATTGTGAGATTCAGTCTCCTGAGGTCATCTATCACCTCTTCTTTCTGTGTCTTGCCTGGTCTTCCTCTTCAGTAGGTTTCTTCCATGTGGATCACTTGGCATATCTTTACGCAACTGTCATCTTTCATATGCATCTCATACCCAAAACCAGCACACACGTACACACACACACACACACACGCATACACACACACATATTTGTACACACACACACACACACGCACACACACACACACGCACACATATATATATAATGAAAATATATATGAAAATATAAATGTGTGCATGAGTATATATATACACACACATATATATACACATATATGTTTGGATAAAAAATT
>NC_068994.1:41978725-41980281 GCF_001194135.2 Octopus bimaculoides | reverse complement strand
ATATATATATATATATATATATATATATATATATATATATATATATACATACATCTATAAATATATACATGCGTACATTTATGCTTATATATATATATATATATATATATACAGACGAACCCTTGTATGTGTATGCATATGTGTATGTATGTGTATGGATGTATATATGACAATGCAAAATATGTTTTGTGTCACTAGATATGAGTGAAGTCCTATATATTGTAGGTGCTCAAAAACTGGATAGAAAACACAAATTTTCACACATACATGTATGAACATACTTCCTATTGTTATCGCCTGTGTATTACAAATTATTTACATCCATCATCTCATATATTTACTTTGGATGGCACTACACAAAACAAAAGATTGTTATTTATTTCATTTTCAGTCTACACCAAACCTTTCTATTATTTTAGAAATTATCCAATCAACATGAAGCTGATAATCTGGGATTGTTATTTATGAGATTAAAAGAAGTTTTGAAAGACTGATAAATATAGAGTTAGTGTATTTTACAGAAAATTTCTGATTGTAGTAGTGGCAAGGATGTTTGTGTTTTGACATGCAGTGAATGTTTGTGGATTATTGCTTCTGAAACATATACAGACACAGATGTGGCTGTGTGGTAAGATGCTTACTTTAAAAGCATATAGTCCTGGGTTCAGTTCTGCAATATGGCATCTTGTGCAAGTGTCTTCTACTATAGCCTCGGGCTGACCAAAGCCTTGTGAGTCAATTTGGTAGATGGAAGCTAAAAGAAGCCTGTTTTATACATATGAGAAAGTGCTGAAAACAAAGTTCTTGGTTTTTAGGGTATTGCGAAAGGCCTGGTTGGAGGCCTAACCTTCTGATTTCTTTTACAGAGCTTAGAAAAACCGAAGGACCACTACAATAAGTGTAAATCTGAGAGGGGAATATGCTGAATAAAATCATAATTAACTGTTCCTCCTGTATTTTTTTTACCCAAGCCAGAAACTTTTCAGCACCCACTCATGTGTGTGCGTGTGTGTGTGTGTGTATGTGTACTTGTCCCCCACCACCACCACCACTAGACAACCGGTGTTGGTGTGTCTAAGTCGCCGTAACTTTACAGTTCGGCAAAGAGGAAGATAGAGTAAGTACCAAGCTCAAAAAACAATAAGTACTGAGGTTGATTCATTTGACTAAATATTCAAGGCAATGCCCCAGCATGGCCTTAGTCAAATGATTTAGACAATTCAAAGATAAAAGATACAAAATGGTGAGCTTGGCAGAATTGTTCGTATGCTAGACAAAATGCCCAGCAGCATTTCTTCTGGTTTTACATTCTGAGTTCAAATTCCACCAGTGGCAGCTTTTTATCCATTTGAGATCGATAAAATATGTACCCTTTGAACACTGGGACCAATGAAATCAACTCACCCCTCCCCTTGAAATTATTGGCTATTTGCCATGATAAGAAAGAATTATTTCTGTTAACATGTAGGGTTGCAGTGAGCTCAGCATTGGTTTTCCAGCTTCAGGGGTAATGATTCATATCCCAGTTTTTAAAATGATCTGCATACATGGTCACA
>NC_068994.1:41975612-41978483 GCF_001194135.2 Octopus bimaculoides | reverse complement strand
AATTGAAACTGCGATCCTCCAACCACGAGTCCACTGCCCTAACCACTGGGCCATTGCCCCTCCATTGTAGTTCAGTTCACTACTCTATAAGTATCCTCCCACCTCACCACCCAATTCTGTACTGATATATACCATCAACCACTCCTCCACCTTTGTCTGTTACACTCTACATCAACCTCTCTCCCCATCTCTAACCATGTGTCAATCTCCTCTCACATGTTTACGAAACTATGCACCCTTTCTTTCCTTCTGGATCTTCTGCAGGGGCGTATACTCTGGGTGTGCTAGGTGTGCGCTGCACACCCATTGAAAATGGTAAATTCATTATAAATATTAACCTTAATCATTAATTTAATCACGAATCATGATAGAAAACTTTTGCTCGAAATTTGGTGGCAGGTGACCTGAAATAACACTGCACATCTCACAGTGCATTGTATCACAATACAGTACCAGGCATATCGTAGGATAATGGGAGAACGACAAGAAATTAATGGTAAGGGTGTGTAACAGCTTTGACAGCACGGTCACATGTTTGTTTTCATGGTGAGAAGTTGTATGCTGAAATTAAATTAAAATTCCAAAGCTAAAACTAATTATTTTTACAATAATTTTTTTCTTACAATATCATCATGTAATTTTAATCTTAATTTGTTTTCAAAGCTAATAATAAAGTGGTTCATTGTACAATGAGGTTATCGAACATTTGACATCTCAAAGAAGAAGAATGGAACTTGCATATAAGTAATCTAAGTAAGTAAAATTATATGGTTTCTTATTTTTCAATGTGTGTACATAAGAAAATTATGGCTTATTTTAGAATGCTTACAATTTATAGGGTATTATTTATTCAGATTGCTTTAGTGCCATATATCTTCATCCCAAATGAATTAAGTTTACATTATTTGCATTTTGGATACTGCATTTTGAATAGAAATACATGGTCAGAATGCCTAATTTGTGTAAAACTAATGTTAGTCATTGTACGGTCAGTGTGTCAGCATACCCAATGACCCAATGACGACAACAACCACTAGATGATGCCACTGATCTACTGTCTATATTCTTCCTAATATTCACCTTCTTGTACCTTGAAAGTATGCTCTGGCACCCTGTCCTTCCAGCTTTTCTCCCCTCAACTTCCCATAATGCAGGGCAAGTATGGATCTTCTCAATAGCAAAACCGCTTTGCTTGTCCTGCTATCATACTTCAGCCATCATCAACACGTGGCATAAAGCCATTTCCCATTTTCTGAAGGACAATCCTTTGGGTTTTTTTTTTTTGCTTTGTTTTGCAAGTTACTTAGTGACCTGCCTGGTGTCAGTGTCATGAAAAAAAAACACCAAGGAAACACTGTAAACTGGCTGGTGTTAAGGAAGGCTTCCAACCACAGAAACCATGTTAAAGCTAACAGTGGGACCTGAGCAGCTCTGCAGTCAAAACTTCCAGCCCATACCAGCATGAAAAACAGGGGTTAAGTGATGATGATGATGATGATGATGATGATGACGACGATGACGACGATGATGACAACAATGATGATAATGATGACGATGAAAGCGAAAACGATGATGATGACAACAACGAGGATTATGAGGGAAACTTTTCATTGGTTGCAGGCTAGCAATGGGTAAATCATTGATCTACTGCATTTCTGATAGTAAGAAATACAAAGGAATGTTTGCAACATAATACAGAACAAAAATATTGGATTTCCAATCTTTTGCTAATATACAACAACATTAATTCTTTGATTGGCCTGGGACTACAGTCAAAAAACACTCACCAAAGATGCTGCACAGTGTGATCGAATCCAAAACGTCAAGGTTGGGAAGCAAGTTTCTTAATCACACAACCATATCTACATCTATCTGTAAAAATCAATTCCTCAATAATATATATTTGTCTAACTCATGCAGGCATAGAAAATTTATGTAAAATGACCGAATGAATGAATGTGGGAACGTCTTTTTTTATTATCGCACAATCAGGGGTGACTGAAGATACCCAACAACAATAACAATAGCCACAACAACTCCAGCTATACTATGTGAAAATTATGTTCTCAATAGCTTATGGGACACACCTTTTTTATTATAAGGAAGATTGCTTTCTATTAATATATGGAATCATAACAAAGAATATTAGAGATGAAATTACACGAAACTACCCACACAGAACATCAGTGAGACATCATTGTAAATGCATTGTTTGAAGTATTTAATGAAGTCGATCTGAAAACAAACACAGCAAAAAATCTGAAACATAGCATTTGAAATCAGAATTAAGAATTCTATAGATTTTTATGCAGACAGAAAGAAGAAGAAAAAATGCTGTTTGTCTGAAAATCTTCAAACTATTCAAATATCTTGGGTACTGGCTGAATGTTGACAATATTGAAGCAGATAATAAAACAATCCTATAACAGAATTAAACCATGACAGATGCGTAATTACTGAATAGAAAAGAAAAAAAATCTTAACTAATTAGAACTTTGGGTTAACAACCGCCTTTGTTTTTTTTTTTTTTGGTTTTTCTATTCTTTGTTTCTTTTTGTTTTCTCTTTTCTTTTTTTTTTCCTCTTAAATGGACTAATTCTAAAGTAGAAGGAAAGAACAATAAAATTCTTGGTGCCAAGCAACTCTAAGACTTCCAAAGCCTAACGCTAATTACGATGTCCATAAAATTGCAACAAAACACATCGGAAATAATCTAATGTCAAGAGGAGATATGGATAGCCGCAGTAAAATTGCACGGTAATACAAAAATAGAGCTGATATCATTGATTATTAGTTATACACCATAACCCTTGATAAATGATAATTCCTTCCCTCTCACAAAATTACATTCTCATATATATATATATATAT
>NC_068994.1:41972074-41975392 GCF_001194135.2 Octopus bimaculoides | reverse complement strand
ATATATATATATATATATATATATATATATATTTACACATATGTATATGCATATATATTCATGTATATATGTATAAATATATACATGTATATGTACATGCATGTATTATATGTATGTATATATGTATGTGTGTGCATGTGCATGTGTGTTAGTGTGTGTGCATATATATTTATATACACACACATACATACATACATACATACATACATGCATCCACCACCACATGCACACACACACACACACACACACACACACGCACTCACACACACACACACACACATCATTTTATGCTTAGAAGCCTTGTGTGGTACCAAAGATTTTGACTCATTTCAAACAGAAGAAACTACTAGTCTGGTGAAAGCAAAGGTCACTAGTGGTCAAAGTATGCTATCTAAGCAGACAATAAATTAGTTAGGGATGGCAGCTGACCAGACAGGGAGATAGGAAGGGACAAGGAATGAAGGAGAGTAGGGGGATAAGAGTAGCAGAGGAATAAAGTATGTTGAAATAGGGAGAAAATGGTACAAAGAGCAAACAGAGAAGGTAATAGTTCTAACATAACTAAATTAAAGAGCTTTATCCACAATTAGAGAAAAAATCATAAAGTCTTTACATAACGAACAAATGTAAAATAAAATTTGTGCTCAGAAGATTATATCAGAGAACCTATTGAATAATGAGGTATTATGATGGTGAAGAATGTGATTCCCTCCAACATAACTTACAAACATGATGGCTAGTGCTGTATGGGGAAGTCCTACAAACTATGGACCAGGATGCAGCATAGGGAATAATATCCTGGGACTTGAGCTGGTGTTTATATGTAGCAAGGGAGTTAGAGATTTTAGAGGCTCTGTTTGAGAAGGAATTCAAGTGAGCCTGGTAGCAATGCTTAAAAATCAATGGTGTCACCAATGTAAACCCTAGCCTGGTGAGAATGTGGGATTATTACTTGGTATTTATGTATGACATTATAATGTACACAAAGTCCATCTAATGGACATAGTTGGGAGACTTGACAATTACAGGTTTTCTCACTAGCAGTGGTGGTTCATCACCTTCACAGCCTTGGCAAAAGCACCTAGAGCTGCTGAATTGTGCCTCATGAATTGACTCCAGCCAGCTAAAGCACAGAGGTGACTGGATGTTTCCAAGGAAATCTTGCAAAGCCTATATGATCTGCATTTTCTCAAGAGGATAATAATGTGCAATGAAAAGTGAATATTTTTCTGCAATCCTAAAGTTCATATCCAGTGGTTGAGCAAGGGCCAGATTCTGGAACCTGTTGCCCAAACACGGGTATTTTGAACACAACGTGATGCACTGCATCTGATGGAATAATGAGCGAGTAATTCATTATGTGTCCATTACAGATGATTGAACCATCGATGCCAACTTGTACTCCAAACAGCTGGAGCAGATATATGTGATTGTGCAGCAAAAATACCTGGCATTGGTTAACTGAAAGCAAGCCCTTCTGCAGTAAGAGAATGCAAGACCTCATACTGTCCGTACAAACTAGAATAAACTCCTGGAATTAGCAGAAATTATACTGATGCCACACCCAGCACGTAGTCCAAACCTAGTTTCCTCACATTGATACTTGTTCTGGTTCATGACGCATTTCCTGCCCTTGTGACACAGCATCAGCAAAAAAGAGATTAAAACTTCAGTGAAGGAATTCTTCACCTTGAAGAACAAGAACTGGTACCAGCGTTGGATCAAAGAACTGACAGAAAAGTGGTTTCAGACAGTGCAACACGATTGCTTCTACTTTGAATGCTAGACTGCTTTTGTTGTCACTTGACGAATATAGCAAATAAGTCACCAAAATATTGCAAAACCTTTGACTTGTCTTTGAATTTATATATGGTTACATATGATAAATTGTTTGCAGTAAGAATATAAAAGTTACCCAACACTATTTTTGATAAATTAACTGCACTTTTTGTGAGATAGTAAATGTAACAAATAAATCAATGTATTAAAGTGATAATAATAATGATAATAATATTCATTCATGACATAATCACAAGGCCTCAGGTTTTATTGGAGTTGAGGATAAGCATAGTCAATGTGATGTACCTATGGTTGTGTGGATAAGCAGCTTGCTTTGCAACCTCATGGTCATGGGTTCAGTTCTACTGCAGGGTACCTTGGGTAAGAGTCTTTTACTATAGCCCTGGGCCAACCAATAAAAGTAAATAAAGCTATAAAAATATTTAACCCCTATTACATATAGTTATATTTGTTTCAAGCTACACCAGTCTGAAAGGCTTTATTCCACATTTTCTCAAAGTTTATAAAATCTTATGATATCAACAACAATATATAAGTGTGTGTGTGTGTGTGTGTGCCTGCCTGCCTGCCTTTGTGTTTATATTTGTCCTTCTGCTCCCCAGCACTTGCAAACCTCTGTCAGTTTGTCCACATCTCTGTAACCTAGCACTTTGGTAAAAATTTAAAAAAAAAGAAGACCAATATAATAAGTACCAGATCTAGAAATAATTACTGGGATCGATTCAATTTGAGTGGTTAAACACATCAAATGCAATGCTCCGGCATGGCCACAGTCTTATCACTGAAACAAGTGAAAAACAAAAATTTAAGTGGTTGGCGTTAGGAAGGGCATCCAGCTGTAGAAACTCTGCCAAATTTAGATTGGAGCCTGGTGCTGCCATCCGGTTTCACCAGTCCTCAGTCAAATCGTCCAACCCATGCTAGCATGGAAAGCGGACGTTAAACGATGATGATGATGATGATGATGATGATTACATGATTGGTATTTTCTTTTAAAGGATAAAAGCAAAGTTGACCTCAGAAATATTTTGAGCTCAGAATACATAAGTGACATAAATAAATGGTATAAACTATTTTGTCCTCCTCTTTATACTAATCCTGTCAATCCTTCTTTTCTAGCCCAAAGGGTTAATAATAATATTAATAAAAGGACAAGAAAAAAATGTAATAGTAGCTACTGTAGTTTTATTTTTGAACTATCAACAATAATACCCTTTTTCTTTCCAATTCCAAAGAGCAATATGTGTTACTCTTTTCAAGTGGTAGCAGTAAATGTTTTGCAGCATTCCAATCCATTGCATTTCATGTCATATGAAAAGAATTATTGAATTATAGAACTACCTAATTATCTATGCTATATTCATTATATATAAAGACATCAGTGAGTTTTTTATATTTTACACAATTGAAGCTAATGTGTTTGTATATGCTTAGAGGTAAAATAACATTTATTATTAAAAGAAAAAAATTATATGTATATATGTGTATATACGTATATATATATATATATATATATAT
>NC_068994.1:41970471-41971722 GCF_001194135.2 Octopus bimaculoides | reverse complement strand
TATATATATATATATGTATGTATGTATGTATGTGTGTATGTGTATATATATATATATATATATATATATATATATATATACATACAGAAATAATAACAAGAACAAGAACAATGATGATGATGGTAGTGGTGGTGATGGTGGTTGTGGTGGGGATAGTGGTAGTGGTGATAGTGGCGTTGGTGGTGGTTTTGGTGGTGGTAGAGGTGGTAGTGGTAGTAGTAGTAATAATTTCCTAGAAAATTAGTGTATGCTTGAAGATCAAAAGTAATTATCAAAAGAACATACTAGCACTGCTTAATTAATATTACCAGTCAAGTACTGGGGTTGATTTAATTGCGTATACTCTCCCTATCATACAAAAATATTGAAGTCTTGTGCTTATGTCAGAAATCAATACTAAATTATTCTGAATATTTTATTACATTCAGCTTATTCTTATTGAATGGGAAGACAGAAAAAACACTTGGTATTCAGAAGAAATAATAGTTCTCTGAATTTCTTTCCTCATTCCCTATTCTCAACCGAGCTACTGTTTTTTTGTTACAGCCATCCTGCCACCTTCGGTACTAATTACTTCATCTAAAAAGCAAAACACATTTAGTACCTTCAACAAGTTCATAGTCTTTAGATTCGTGATTAATCTACTACTACTTGCAGGCTAAAAATAATGTATTTGATAAACCTAGCTTCTGCTTCTTTCTTTAATGTACTAAAGATTCTTATGAGTCTTTGTTGATTCAAGGATTTACAGACTAACCTATTGAAAACAATACTTTTATTTATATTATTTACATTATTTACATTTGACGGATATTTGTCCTCATCTTGTTTGTTGTTAACACATTTCAGCTGATATACCCTCCAGCCTTCTTGGGGAAATTTCGAAACTGGGTTCTCATTCCTAAGGTATTTTTTGATGTTATTATTATTATTATTATTATTTAGGTCACTGCCTGGAATCGAACTCTTAACCACTAAGCCATATGGTGTAGTGGTTAAGAATGCAGGCATATAGCATAGTGGTTAAGAGTGTGGGCTACTAACCCCAAGATTCCAAGTTGGATTCCAGGCAGTGACCTGAATAATAATTCTTTTTATTATTTAATTTTTTTTATTCTTTTACTTGTTTCAGTCATTTGACTGCGACCATGCTGGAGCACCACCTTAAAGGATTTTTTTTTTAGTCAAAGAAATCGACCCCAGGATTTATTCTTAGTAAGCCGAGGAATTATTCTATTGGTCTCTTTTACC
>NC_068994.1:41968093-41970242 GCF_001194135.2 Octopus bimaculoides | reverse complement strand
CCGCTCCCATTTATTGCACTTGGTATAACACTAGTGTAGCAATAATTGGGTACCCTCCCAGCAGTATATTGGACAGATACTATCCCTTAATGGGTTGAACCCTCAACCCCTAACTCTCTCGCATTATATATATATATATATATATACATACACACATATATATATGCACGATGGGTTCTCTTTCAGTTTCCGTCTACTAAATCCACTCTTAAGATTTTGGTTCGCCTGAGGCTACAGTAGAAGACACTTGCCCAAGGTGCCATGCAGTAGGACTGAACCAGGAACCAGGTGACTAGAAAGCAATCTCCTTACTACACAGCCATGCCTGCACCTATTTTTTACATTATTATCTGAACCTAGAAATGAAAGTAATAATGACACAAATTTTTCCCCTGCCCACATGACCTTGTCGGAAGAGTTAGAGCATCAACTGGGCCCTTTAACAGGGCCTTCAAAACTGATGAGATGAAAAGATGAAATTATTCCAAAAGTAGAGACCTAACTGTGAAGCAGAGTGTACTCCACTAAAGGTATTTAAATGGAACAGATTTGATCTATAACTCAAACCAAAAAACAAGAACGGTATTGCACATAATTCTTCAACATAATTTCCATCTGTTTTTCAAATAATTTCTATCAACTAAATTTCACTCACAAGGCTTTGATTCTTTTCTCTCTTACCATTTTTTTTCTTAACCCCTGGAACTCATATGATCATTTGCCTAGTTTCCATGGTATATAACTGGCCAAAATCACAAAATACCTCCTGAACAAGATCCAGTTTATTTCAGGATTCAAGACCATTAATTTTGAGAATAACCACTTTTTCTCCTCCCAGCACCTTGGATTTGAAACTGCAGCTTGGTACTGATATTTCTTAGACATAGTATGATTATTTCTATGTACTTTTGTCTATTGGTGAGGATCACAACTATACATCATAATTATATTATCATTTTATTAAGTGGCTGAAACTATTTAAGCACTAAACTCTTAATCTAGACCAGGAGTTCTCAACCATTTTTTATCTATGGACCCTTTTGATTACTATTTTATCCCAGTGGATCCCATAGCCATTCGATGTTTAAAAACTTGTTTTATAGAATATCATTTATTAATGTTTTCATACATTTATTTGTGGCTTTGAATTATGTAAAATGTTACAGAAAGAAACCTGGCTGTTTCTTGTGGTATTACCAATAGATACATCTAAAGTCAAATTTTTTCAGGGACTCATAAAATACTTTTGTAGATCCCCAATTTACTAATTCGTTGTGTAGACCCCCAAAAATCTTACATGAACCCTGGTTGAAAACCACTGATCTAGACAATGATTTTTCTTAATCTAGACAATGATTTTTCTTAATCCTTAATGGTATTATATTTTATAAAGAAAATTTAACTTGCAATTAAAAAGTAATAAGCAAATTATTTAATACCATTCAAGAAATGGATTTTCATATATGGTTTTGATTCATAATTAGATATTTCTTTCATCCTTGTTTCAGTGAAAAACCAAATTAGTGGCATTTAACTGTTAACAAAAAGACTGGAATGTTTATTTCTTCACTGGAGTACAGCACCAGAATGAATGGATTATATTGATGTTAAAAATCAATATTATCCGAAGAGTTTAACAAATCCATTAATCACTTCCAAAAATTTGAATATATAAACTATGTACTTGTCAATTGCTGAAAAAGTCATCGGTTCAGATTCTGGTGTTCACCCACTGAAGTAAAAGTTTTAAATTTCAGACACTTTGGTTATGAGTAAGAAATTATAAAACAAAAGCACAAACAAAAATAAAACAAAGGAAAGAAAAAGAAAAGCATTTAAGTATGTAATGTTATTTCATACATCTAACAAAGAAAATAAAAGTGATAATTATTCTGTTAAAATATATTTCTGACTGAAGGTTGTGTATAAAATTAGAAATCATTAAATTTTAATGCAGCAAAAGAAAATTAATTGAAAAATGTGGAGGGAGGGTATAATTCAAATAAATATATTCAAACCTTAAGAACTTATGCATGTGAGTTGGTTTCGTATTTTCGATGGAGACTATCTCTCTTCAACATCCTCTCTTGTATCATATTCATATTCATCTCTCTCTCCCCATATATATATATATATATATATATATATA
>NC_068994.1:41965883-41967355 GCF_001194135.2 Octopus bimaculoides | reverse complement strand
ATATATATATATATAAACATACATAAATGCATATTTTCGTATGCACACGCACACACACACACACACATACATACACAGACATACACACACACATATGTACACACACATACATACATATATTTAATATAATCACTAAGCATAATTGCTTTCATAGACATCATCAGAAAAGATGAAACATTTGGCAGAGATTTGTGAAGAGGAGGTAAATTCAAAAATTGAATTTATGAAAAAAGAAAAATGCTTTTTGTAGAATAGTAATCTCTCATGTTTAAAGCTTATGAATCAGAGAAAATTTTTTGAAAAATTCAAACTAAAATTTGAATTATCAATTGTAGAAAAGAAACAAAACATATAAAAGTGTAAATTTAAAAAGAAATCTTTTTGTTCTTTCTTTTATTTTTGTGGAATTTTAATCTCCTATGTTGAAAACTTGATCTGTGAGAAGTAGCATCCAAATAACTACATAATATATGTAAATATATACATACGTAGATACATACATATATACATACATACATATATACCTGTCAAAATATCTAAAACTTTCCAAAAGTTTAACATTTACGAGGTGGTATCAAAAGGTTCCAGGACTAATTATGTTTAATAAAAATTAACTTATTTGCCTAAGTTTTCACATCATCTCCTTCGAAATAGTTACCTCATGGAGCAATACACCCATCCCAGTGTTCCTGTTACTTTTGGAATCCAGCCTAGAACTTGTTTTCTGTAATCGAGTCGGGGTCTTTCTGTGATTTTCTCTGGGTCTTGACAACAGTGTTAAAATAGTGACCTTTGAGCTGCATTTTCATCTTAGGGAATAAATGGAAGTCCACAGGTGTTAAATCTAGTGAATAGGGCAGGTGTGGAAGTGATACTATGTTTTTGGTGAGAAACTCTCAAGTGAGATGAGCTTGGTACAGATTCCAGTTCTTTGAGCTCTACAGATTCAGTCGTTTTCACTGAATGTCCCCACCCAGACACTTCAAAACGTTGCAGTAGAACTCTTGATTGATAGTCTGATCCTGGGGGATGAATTCTCAATGCCCAATACTACATTTCTAGGGTTGACGCTCATGGCCGGTCTTCCAGATCTCGCAATGTCTTTCAGATCTCGCAATGTCTTCCAGATCTCGCAATGTCTTCCAGATCTTACAATGTCTTCCAGATCTCGCAATGTCTTCCAGATCTCGCAATGTCTTCCAGATTTTGCAATGTCTTCCAGATCTCTCAATGTCTTCCAGATCTCTCAATGTCTTCCAGATCTTGCAATGTCTTCCAGATCTCTCAATGTCTTCCAGATTTCACAATGTCTTCCAGATCTCTCAATGTCTTCCAGATCTCTCAATGTCTTCCAGATCTCTCAATGTCTTCCAGATCTCTCAATGTCTTCCAGATCTCGCAATGTCCTCCAGAACTCGCAATGTCTTCCAGATCTTGCAATGTCTTCCAGATCTCTCAATGTCTTCCAGATC
>NC_068994.1:41964722-41965827 GCF_001194135.2 Octopus bimaculoides | reverse complement strand
TCTTCCAGATCTTTCAATGTCTTCCAAATCTCTCAATGTCTTCCAGATCTCGCAATGTCTTCCAGATCTCTCAATGTCTTCCAGATCTCGCAATGTCTTCCAGATTTCGCAATGTCTTCCAGATCTCTCAATGTCTTCCAGATCTCTCAATGTCTTCCAGATTTCGCAATGTCTTCCAGATCTCTCAATGTCTTCCTGATCTCTCAATGTCTTCCAGATCTCGCAATGTCCTCCAGAACTCGCAATGTCTTCCAGATCTTGCAATGTCTTCCAGATCTCTCAATGTCTTCCAGATCTCTCAATATCTTCCAGATCTCTCAATGTCTTCCAGGAGTGTTATCCTGCTTTTGAAGTGCCTCTACCACCCAAAACGTTGTGTATGATCCATTGCCTCATCACTGTAAGCCTGCCAAAGCATGCTCAACGTCTCTTTAGCAGACTTACCAAGCTGAATGCAAAATTTGACATTGGGTCTTTGTTCCAACTTCCTGTCCATGACAAAAATCACAGACTACAGCATACACGTGATCACAAAAACACAAATTTCAAAACTTGTGTAGTAAACACAGCAATGTCACTCAGCACACTACCTCATGAAGGTCATTTCTAACTTTCACTGTGCATACAACAATGTGCTACCGTCTGTTGGCATGCTGCAGAACTAGTCTGGGGATTTTTTGATACTACCACATATGCACATATGCACATGTCTGTACATTAACCTATGTGTATGAGTATACATACATGAAACAAAACATACAGAACTGCACATGCATGGAGTCCAAATACTTGCACATATACACACGTATACACACATACATGTACAACTACCCTATTAATGTTGCTGAAATTCCAATGAAGAAGCCTTGGGTCTAGGGTGGAAACCTGCTGTGTCCATTTATAAGGAATCTAGAAGTAAAACAAAATTATAACGCACACATACACACATAATGCATACATATATGTGTGTGTATGTATACATTTTAACCATAAACATGCATTAATGACATAAACTGATGGTATAGTCAAATATTCTATCTTTAAGATAGCATGTTCTTGCTTTTGTATTTGGCGATTTGTTTCGTAAACCAAAAAAAAAAAAAAA
>NC_068994.1:41963246-41964316 GCF_001194135.2 Octopus bimaculoides | reverse complement strand
TATGTATATATATGAATGTGTGTGTATGTATATGTATATATATATTTATGTAATTATACATGTGTAGGTAGGTGTGTGTATATATATATACACATATACATATATATTTGTATATATATACATATATATATATGTACATATACATATACGAATATACTATGTACATATGTGTATATATATATGTATATATATACATATATACACATATCTATGCATATGTATATATATGTATATATATATATATACATACATATAAATATATACAAATATATATATGTATATATTTATATATATGAATGTCTGGTTGTATATATATGTATATATATATACACACATATATGTATACATATGCATATGTATATATATATGTATATATATATATATATATATATATATATATATATATATATATATATATATATATATATATATATATATATATATACATATAGAGATAGCTATGTACTTATATACATATCTATATATCACAAGAAACGCTCTTGCATCCATTTTGTCATGCATGCATGGGTTTAACGTGTTTTTCTTCCGCAAATCGTCTCACCAATTACTGAAGTCTTTGGTCATATTCTTTGTCAGATTCAGTATTTTCAGATCAGCTTTCGAACACTTCTTCACATGTCTTCCCCTTCTTTAGACTTCCTCTTCCACAGGTTCCTTCCACTTCGGTCACTTGGCAGATTTTTACCCATCTGTCAACCTCCATATGCATCGTGTGTCCGTAGCAACTCAGTTTTCTGCCATTGCACACTAAATCTAATTCCTCTTATACCCAGTTTTTCTTTCAGCTCATTTGTGCCCCGTCATTCATGCACATAAATATTACACATCCATTGGAGCATGCTCACCTTATTTCTTTCCAGCTTTCGCAAAATATCCATGATTTGCAACCAAGGAACACCACACACACATGCACAAACGTACATGTATATACACACACACACACACACACGCACACATATATGTATGATATGTACATATATGTATATAATGTATATATATATTATATATTAGTACATATAAATATATATATATATATATATATATATATA
>NC_068994.1:41961840-41962689 GCF_001194135.2 Octopus bimaculoides | reverse complement strand
ATATATATATATTAAAATAGAATAGTTAGAGTGAAGCATTGTGTGAATTGTAAATATGTGTGTGTGTGTGTGTGTGTATGTGCTAGAGTGCGTGTTTGCAAAGGTGAGGGAAAGGGTATGTGAGGTAGAGACAGAGTGAGAGAGAGAGAGAGAGAGAGAGTGAGAATGAGAGAGTGAGAGAGAGAGAGAGGGATAGAGAGAGAGAGAGAGAGAGAAACTTACATAAAGGTGTTGATAGGAAATAATAACCCTCTCTTCATAAAACAATTTTGTGAAAGCTGTAAATAAAAAAAAATAAAACAAAATAAATAAGAAAAAATATCTATAATAATAGAAATAAACTCACACAAATATCAAAGTAGACCCAATACACAAAAGGGTCTCCCAATGCAGCATTTTGTGCAAAAATATTATTATTTGATTGCGATAATAAGTTCAATGCATATACAAATATATATGTGGCTTTTTGCAAATTAAATTTTTCTTTTGTCTTTCCAACAATAAATATATGGTTTTTGAAATGTTTGTTAGGACCAGTATATCTCTGATGCTCTCAACCAATAGCAGATTTACAAACTAGAGGACAATATCTATATAATCTGTTTGTCTCTTTCTTCCTTTCTTTATCTCTCTCTCTCTATCTGTCTGTCTGCCTGCCTGTATATCTATCTATGTAATATACGTTCTACACACACAGAGATCTATTAGTATATGTATATCTTTAAATATATATATATACACATACATATCCGGAAAAACATAAGAGACAGTAACATAGGAAGAAATAGAGAGAAAAGAGTAACTTTATATTATATATATGTATATATATATATATATATATATATATAT
>NC_068994.1:41960739-41961500 GCF_001194135.2 Octopus bimaculoides | reverse complement strand
TATATATATATATATATATATAAATATATATATAAATATATATTATATATACATATATATATGTGTGTGTGTGTGTATACATGTTTGCGTGTATACATACACACACATAAACACATACACTTACATTCTTGGAGTTATCAAGATATTATTATAGTTCTGATCATTGAAAATTGGTATTCTAGTTCCATTCCTTCTGTATTTACCTCCCCCACATCGCATCTCGATGGGCAATAATTTCCCAATGTTATAAAAATATACGCTATTTGATGAGAGCGATGGGTGGAAGCAGTGTATGAGAGATGCTGTTTATACTTTAGTTAAAAACAAACATAAGACTTCATGCTACAAAATTAATATCTCCCAGCCAATATGTTTTCACAAAGCTTATAGATTAGTGTGTTTGCTTCTTGGGTTTGTTTTTGTAGTTTTTTCTTTCTTTTTTTGGCTTTTTATTTTTTTTTTGTGTTTATTTGTGTATTGTTGGTGTTGATGTAGGTGTTGTTTTTGTTGTTGTTATTGTTGTTGCCGTTGTTTTTGTCTTTCTATTTTTCCTTCTATTTGCAATGGTATGTATGTTTGCATGTATATATGTATATATATATATATGTGCGTGTGTATATATATATATATATATACATATATATATTTACATACAGATACATATGTATAAATATACACATATTATATATGTATGTATATACATATAAACATATATATATATATATATGCATATATATAAACATATTTATACATGTATACAA
>NC_068994.1:41959786-41960639 GCF_001194135.2 Octopus bimaculoides | reverse complement strand
AGTAGTAGTAGTAGTTGTAGTAGTAGTAGTAGTAGTAGTAGTAGTAGTAGTAGTAGTAGTAGTAGTAGTAGTGGTAGTGGTAGTAGTAGTAGTAGTAGTAGTAGTAGTAGTAGTAATTGTTATGGCGGTGAAGAAGGTAGTTGTGTTGGTAGTGGTGATATGGTGGTGAGCGTGATTGCAATAGTGCCAGTGATGGCAGCGACGTAGCGGCGGAGACGGTGATTGTAATAGCAGCATTCTTTTTCCCTCTTTTTATTTTTTTATTTATTTATTTTTTTTTGCTTGCTTGATATTCACATTGTTGTGAAAAAGAAAAGAACATTATAATAAAATGAAATACGAATAGAAAAAAGTTCAGGTATCGCTCTCTCCACGATACATACACCACACACACGCACACACATATATATATACATGCAAGCATACATACATTACAAACACATAAGCGCACACACATACTCGCACACGACTTTTAGAAATGGTGGATGGTTTCAATAGACGTCGACAGTCTATCCATTTGCGCCAAGCAGCCGCCATTTTACTCACCTCGTTCTCAGCCGTCATATAACCGTTTATCGTTTATCTAACGGAATAATATAAATATATATGCATGTGCGTGAGTGTATGTATACAAACATGTATGCGCGTACATATACAGCTATGTATATGTGTGAATGTACATATATATTATGGGTGTGTGTGTATGTATGTCTGTCTGTCTGTGTGTTTAAAGTCTATTTCATTTTTGTCTTTTTCTATTCTGTTTCTTATTTATTTATGGTGTTGCAATATCATTGTTGAAAGATCTCCCACAGTTCCTCTCATCCTCTTCCTTCTCCCCCCCCATACATAT
>NC_068994.1:41958387-41959713 GCF_001194135.2 Octopus bimaculoides | reverse complement strand
ATATATATATATATATATATATATATATACCTCTTTGCCTTAAAATTACATGGTACAGCGAGATGGTTGTGTAGTGACAATGTTTGAAAGAGTTGATTATAGTAGCAGGGTGATGATAGTGGTGGTGGTGGTGGGTGCCAATAACAGCAGTGGTAGTGCTAGTGGTGAAGGTGATGTGGGTGGTTAAAACAATTGGTGTAGTGAGGGGGAAGGGTGGATGGCAGTGGTGATGGTTTTGTTAGTGGTAGAGATGGTGGTTATGATGATTGTTGCGGTGGTGGTTGTTGTGACGATGATGGTGGTGGCGGTGGTAGTGGTGAATGTGGTGATTACAGTGATAATGGTGATACAAATAATAGTGGTAATAGTGATGACGATGATGATGATGATGATGATGATAGTGATGATGTCAGTAGTGGTGGTAATGGTGATGACAACGCTGGTGAGTATTTGGGATGGTAGAGATTATGGTAGTGGTGACGGAGATGATGGTGGCGGTGGTTGTGGTGGTGATGATGATGGAGGTGTCGAGGGTAGTTGAGGTTGGCACCTGATTTGGCATGTTGGTCAACATGATGATGATGATGATGATGATGATGATGATGATGATGATGATGATAATTGTGGTACAGGTGACGGTTGTAGAAGACGTTGGTTTTGATGATGGGTGCCTATGTTCTTGGTGTTGTTGTTGTTGTTGTTGTTGTTGTGGTGGTGGTGGTGGTGGTTATGGCACTGGCAGCAGTGGCACTAACAGTGGAGCTAGTGGCGGCAGGCGGTGACAGTAATGGTAGTAGTGAATGTGATGATTAAGTTGGTGGTTGTGGTGATGATGATGATGTTGGAGGTTCCACCCTGGCGAGGGCAGCAGTGGTGGTGGTGGTGGTGGTGGTGGTAATGGCAGTGACATTATTTTTTGGGTAGTGTTGATCACTGATGGAAGAGAAGAGTAGAACAGCAACAACAACCACAACATCAGTAATAACTGCAAATAGCAACACCAGGGTGTCTCAATGTGGTCAGTGAAAAGCTAGAAATACTTGCCAAATCTCCCTTAAATCAACAACCAATTATTACAAAATTATGAACACCCATAATATTTTAAATAAAGATGGGATGGTCTTAGCTAGAATGTTTTTGATCAAAGGTATGTGTGTTGAATCTACACTTAGATGGGGGTTCAATAGCAACAAGAATAATAACAGCCATTAGGGAAGAAGTGAGCAAGAGAGAACTATGGAAGAGAGAGAGAGAGAGAGAGAAAAGAGAGACACACACACTCAGACACATATGTGTGTGTGTGTGTATATATATATATATATATAA
>NC_068994.1:41957037-41957967 GCF_001194135.2 Octopus bimaculoides | reverse complement strand
ATATATATCTCAAAGAGCATGAAAAAGTCATTACAAGAAGTTGAAGCTCCAACTTCTAAGAACAAACACTAACAATTACAGCTACCAGAGAGAGAGAGAGAGAGGGGGTGAGGGAGAAGTTAGATAGATAGATAGCAGAGAAAAAGAGAATGAGGGAGAGAGAAAGAGAGAATAAGAGAGACAGACAGACAGACAGGCAGAAAAAGCGAGAGGGAGGGCAAAAGAAAGTATGAAACACAGTAACAGAGTAATAGAGAGGGCAGGAAAAGAGAAGATATATAAATAGAAATAAACAGAAATGTGTGATTGTGGTGGTGGTCGTGGTAGTGGCGGTGGTGCCAGTGGCGCCATATATGTGTTTGCCTAAGTGTGTGTTTATGTGCATATGTGTATATGCTTGTATATGTGTGCTATTATGAACGTATGCGTATAAGTGTGAGTGTATGTGTGCTTGTGTAAGGAAGAGTCACTACAACAAGAAACTGAAAGAGAAGAGCAGCAGCGGCAGCAGTGGCAGCAGCAGCAGCACCAGCAGCACCAGCAGCACCAGTAGCAAGAGAGAAGAAGAGAAATTTCCAAGCTATGGTGTTCCATGGACCTACAAAATCAATAAGCATCTATTCTATAATCAGGAAACATTTGCATATACTTATATTCACAGCTGGCATGTTATTTTGTAAGTAAATGACATTTTTCTTTAGCTTTAATAAGCTAGATGTGAACAGAAAAAAAAAATCAATATAAGCAGGAAATATACTTTTTTTTTATATTTTTATTCATTTATTTATGTTTTTTTGTGTGTTATTTCTTCATATTTTCTGTTTCTGTTTCTGTTCTCTATTCTTTGTATTTGTTTTGCCTTATATTTCTTTGTATGTTTATATATTTGTATATGCATATATATATATATATATATATATATATATATAT
>NC_068994.1:41953773-41956596 GCF_001194135.2 Octopus bimaculoides | reverse complement strand
ATATATATATATATATATATACCCACACACACATATATACATATACACACATATATATAAATAAATATATAGCTATATATTCATATACATATATAAATATATATATATTGTATGTTCATAGTCTACAGTGTTGAGTGTTTGTAGTGTGTATGTGTGTATGCTAGTGTGCCTGTGAGTGTGTGTGAGTGAGTCTGCAAGACTCTGCCAGTTTCTTTTTAAATATTTGAATGGAAGGCACATTTTTGTTTGTATATTGTAAGATACCAAGAAACCATATTCAGGCTATCTGTCTGTCTCTGTGTCTCTTCTATGTTGAGGTCTTTTTTTTGTCTTACTTTTTGCCATTTTTTAAAAATATAATTTGATATTTGCATTTTTATTTTCTTTTTCATTTTTATGTGTTTGTTTGTGTGGGAGTATTGCATATGTATAGGCATTTTGTTATAAATATATTTGAGAGCAACTCTGTATCATTCACTATATATATATGCTTGCATGCTTGTGGGAGAAAGAGAAAAGGAGAGGAAGGGAGAGAAAGAGAGAGAAATAGGGGAGAGAGAGAGAGAGAGAGAGAGAAATGGAAATGGTAGATAAAATAACCAAATGAAAATCTGTGTAAATAAAGAGGATATAACATAGCTGAATGAGACTGACATGATTGTTGATGGACAGCTTTTTTCTTCATTCATCTTCCAAACTAGAAAGAAAGGAAGAAAGAAAGAAAGAGTAAGACAGAGAGTAAGTGAGGAAGAGAGAGAGAGAGAGAACGAAAGGGAGAGATTTCTCACTACTTAGAAAGCTTCAGATGATGTGCTCTTTACAAATGTTTCCCCACTCTTATTTCTTTCAGACATCTTCAACAACAATATCATGCTCTTTCGAAAGAAGCACAAACAATGGATATTCAAAGACCTATGAAGGAATCTTCAAGATATATATATATATATGTATATATTTTATAACGGTAACAACAACAACAACAGCAGTAGCTGCTAGAGTAAAAGTTACAATATCAACAAGATTGCCAAGAAAACCAAACTGTACGAGGGAGAGCTTTACAGAAAGAGCAGCTAATTTTCCCTCATTATGCAATGAGTTAATTTTGGAATTGTCAAGCTATTTAACAACCACAATGACATCTATTAGAATGAGAAGTAAATCAAACCCGATGAAAAGCACCTCTATGTGATGACTGAGTATCCAGGAACTAGCAGCTAATTCTCCCTCAAAGACTGTAGGATCTTAGATGTTGTATGTTGGCACTCCATCGCTTACGACGTCGAGGGTTCCAGTTGATCCGATCAACGGAACAGCCTGCTCGTGAAATTAACGTGCAAGTGGCTGAGCACTCCACAGACACGTGTACCCTTAATGTAGTTCTCGGGGATATTCAGCGTGACACACTGTGACAAGGCTGACCCTTTGAATTACAGGTACAACAGAAACAGAAAGAAAGAGTGAGAGAAAGTTGTAGTGAAAGAGTACAGCAGGGTTCACCACCATCCCCTACCGGAGCCTCGTGGAGCTTTAGGTGTTTTCGCTCAATAAACACTCACAACGCCCGGTCTGGGAATCGAAACCGCAATCCTATGACCACGAGTCCGCTGCCCTAACCACTGGACCATTGCGCCTCCACCATCTTAGATATACAACAACAATAACAACAGTAACTACAGCAAGAACTATAACCACATCAATTAGAATAACAAGCAAAAGAAATCCAGTCTGAAGCTACTCTGTGTGATCACTTACTACCTAGAAACAGCAGCCATTTCTCCCTCAACACTCACAACTGTGTAGGAATTGTCAAGCTAAGTAACAGCAGGGTCAACATTAACATCATCAAGAATGAGGTGGCCTCTAGATCAGTTGGTGCTCAAACGGGGTCTCTATTGGGGTCTGTATAAGATTTTACTGATGAAATTTATCTGCAATAAATTTGTTATATTTCTACAATTCACAAAATATTCTAACAATTTTTTTTTATACAATTCCGAATAATATTTAATTATAAAAATATAATGGGACTTCTTAAAGCATTGAATGGCTACAAGGGTCCAGTTCAGTAAAATAGGAATCAAAAGGGTCCATAGGCAAAATCGATTGAAACCCACTGCTCTAGATGGTCAATCACCTTGTTAGAAATAGTATTCAAATCACTCTCAAATTAATTGAGCTTTGCTTTCATGAAAAAAGGACACTTTTGAACGTTTATTTGTAGATTTTAAGATTAGATGAATCAGTCTGATCACTACTAAACACTTAATGATAAGATGTAGCATAGCTGGGGAGAAGGGTTGAGCTGGACAGTCCACTTTGAGACAGGACTTTTATGCAGTGGCACTTTTGAATGTGCTGTCTAAGCCTGTATGGGTCAAGGAAGGGAGAGGAAATCTACTACTACTACTACTACTACTACTACTACTACTACTGCTGCTGCTGCTGCTACCACCACCACCACTAGAACTACAGCTACTATTACTACTATGATCACTACAACTATCACTACTACTGTTACTACTACTACAACTACTACTACGACTACAACTACTACTACTACCACCCCCACCACCACCACTAGAACTAAAACCACTACTACTACTACTACTACCACCACCAGCACTATCACTATTACTACTACTACTACTACCACCACCAGCACTATCACTACTACTACTACTACTACTACTGCTACTACTACTACTACTACTACTACTACTGCTGCTACTGCTGCTGCTGCTGCTGCTGCTACTGATGCTGACGCTACCGCCACCACTAGAACTACCGCCACTACTACTACTACGATCACTACAACTATCACTG
>NC_068994.1:41948754-41952666 GCF_001194135.2 Octopus bimaculoides | reverse complement strand
GGTGGTGATGACAATGACAATAATGATCAGAAAGACATTAAAGATAACAATGATGATGATGCTGATGATGACGATAATGATCATGATCATAGCGATGATGATGGTGGAAATGATAACAATGATGACGATGATGAAGCCTATGAGGACAATGATTGGCAACAGTTATAATCATGATCATGATCCTGATTACAATGGCGATGATGATGGTGGTGATGATGATAATAACAGTAATGAAAATGATGTCAATGACGGTCATAATGATGTCATTCATAATGAAAGTCATAATGATGACAGTCAATGACAGTCATACTGATGATGGTCATAATGATGACGATAATGATGATGATAATGATGACGGTCATAATGATGGTCATTATGATGACGGTCATCATGATAACGGTCATCATGACGGTCATAATGATGATGGCTCTAAAGAAAACAAAAAAATGGCAGTTCAGTTGATCTAGCAAATGGAATAATCTCCACTGGAATTAAAGTAGGATCTGTCTTAGTCAAAGATTAGGACAAGGACAAAGATGAAGGTGATGACAATGATGATGATGATGATGACTATGATGATGTTCACACAACTGCTGCTATTACTGCCGTTCCTTATGACAATAATGATGAAGAGAAGAATGATGATGATTTTGATGACTTGATAATAATGATGATGATGATGATGACAGTAATGATGGTGATGATGATAATGAACTTGAAGATAACAACAATGATGATGATGATAATGATGGTGATGATGATGATGATGATGATGAGGAGGAGGAGGAGGAGGAAGAGCAGGAAGACTACAACAAAGATAATGTTGATGATGATAATGATATGATATTGAAAATGACATGATGATAATGATGCTGCTGCTGCTGCTGCTGCTGCTGCTGATGATGATGATGATGATGATCATCATCATCATCATCATCATCATGATGATCATGATGATCATGATGATTATAAGAATGATTATTTTGTTGTTGATAATGATTTGTTGTTGTTGACGACGACGATGACGATGATGATGGTGAAGACAACGACGAAACATAATGACAATGATAATGATGACGACAAAGACAGAGATAAGGATAATGACAAAGACAACGATGACGACGACGACGATATCGATGATAATGATGATGATGATGCTGATGATGATGATGATGATGCCAATGAGGATCATAATGCCAACGTTGATGGTTGCCTGAACCTTAAATCGTTTTATCTGGAATGAATACTGAAGAGTGATTTTTTTTCCCCTTTTTTGATTGCTTGTCAAATTTACATCCCTAATTCCTGGGAGAAGATGGAGCTTCTATAACCCTTATAGAGGGGATTCCTATCACATTCTATTTACTTTTTTATTTGTCCTTTTTTAATCTTTTTTTTATTTGCATCTTATTATATTTTATTTTATTTTATTTTATTCTATCGTTTATTCGGAAAGGGTTTGATTTACACACTTTTTTCTTTTTTACCTCCGCACAACCTTAATGAGATAACGAAGTTTCTGAAGGTGAGCGGATGCAGCTAATGGTGATGATGGTGGTGATGGTGGTGGTGGTAGGGTGAATATTCACGGTGATGGTGAGGATGATGATGATGAAGGATTATCTTGCTCACGACATCGATGATGGCAACAATGATGATGATGATGGTGATTTTTAACGATGATGGTGTTAATGATAATGATGATGATGATGGTGTTGATGATGATGGTGATGATGGCGACTTGATGATATTGATGATGATGATGAATTGGTGATGATGATGATGTTGATGATGATGATGATGATGATAATGATGGCGGCAACTTGATGATGATGATAACAATGATGATGATGATGATGATGATGATGATGATGATGATGATGGTGATGATGATGATGGTGTTGATGATGATGATGATAATGATGATGATGATGATGGTGAATTGATTATGATGAATTGATGATGATGATGGTGTTGATGATGATGGTGATGGTGGTGATGATGATGATGATGATGATGGCGACTTGTTGATGACGATGATGATAACAATGATGATGATGATGATGATGATGATGATGATAATCATGATTATGATGATGGTGATGATAACAATGATGATGATCATCATCATCATGGTCGCGGTGGTGGTGGTGGTAGTGGTGATGAAGATGATAATGATGATGATGACAACGATAACGATGACAACAATGATGACGACAGTGACAACGATGATGATGATGAGGCTGATGGCAATGACGATGATGGCGATGACGATGCTGGTGATGACGACAACATTATCGACAATGCTGTTGCTGGCATACACCATCCTGTTCCAAATGTGACCACCCTGTCTTATTTTTCAAGTATAGTGTAACCCTGAATGACCATAAGGTATGATTCAAAACTTCAAGACAATTTAGTTGTTATCAGTTGCAAGTTAGACAAAGAGGCAGTGACTCCGTTGTTGGTTCATGGTGGTAATTACGATGTGTAGGGTGGAGGTGAGAGTCATGTTGAAGAAGTTGATTATCTGGATACCTTCAAATGTTTTCAAGGGGTGGAGCAGTATCCAAAAAGAAAACAAATAAAGAAATTAGTATAATATAAATTAGAATAAAACAATACAAAAACTACATGAAAATAAACACACACACACACACACACACACACACACACACACACACACACACGTTACTAATGAACTTTACTTAAATAAGTCTTATCTGTTATAATTAAAGTAAAACACATACACACACACACACATTCTTCATTCAGTTTCAGAAAAGTGTATGCAATAAAACAAACATAGGTGATGTTGCTGATGCTGATGATGATGATGACGATGATGATGATGATGACAATGATGATGATGATGGTGGTGATGATGATGATGATGATGACAATGATGATGATGATAGTGGTGATGATGATGATGGTGATGATGATGATGATGGTGGTGGTGATGATGGTGGTGATGATGATGATGATGATGATGGTGATGATGGTGGTGATGATGATGATGCTGATGATGATGATGATTATGACAGCAGCAATGATGATGTCGACAATGAATATGATGGTGGTCACAGTGGCAATGGTGGCAGTAGCGTTGGCGAAAGTCGCGACAGTGATGATGATGTTGATGATGAGAAGGAGGAGGAAGTAGATGGAAGAGGATGAGGGTGGTAGTGGTCTGATGTTAGTGGTGGGGATAAGAATGACCACGACGATGATGATGATGATGATGTCAAAGGTCATAATGATGTTGATGACAATGATAATAATGACAATGGCAGCAGTAGTGGTTCAGGTGGTGGTACTGATGGTGAAGGTGGCAGTGGCAGCGGCACTAGTGGTGGTTGTGGCAGCGGTGGTTGTGGCCGCTGTGGTTGTGGCGGCGGCGGTTGTGGCGGTGGTGGTTGTGGCGGTGGTGGTGGTGGTGGTGATAACAGTGGTCATGATAGTCACTATGGCATTGCTGATGGCAATGGTGTTGTCGTAGCAGTTCTGATGTGATGGTAGTGGGGGCGAGGGTGGGGTTTGTGGTTGCTGGGATGATAATGGTGATAGCTGTGGTGGTGCTGATGATGGTAAGGGCTGTAGTGATATCAGTGGTAATTGTTTTGGCAGATGGTGGTGGTGGTGGTGGTGGTTGTAGAGGGCGTGGTGATTGATAATTTATGGGGGTTGTGGTGATTGTGGTAAAGATACTGAAATCAATGGTAGTGGTAGTGGTGGTGGTGAATGGCGGTTGTGGAGATGGTGGTAGTGGTAGTGATGATGATGATAACAATGATGATAATGACGACAATGATAACGACGACAACGATGATGATGGTGATGATAATGGCGACGACGATGATGATGATGATGATGATGATGATGATGATGATGATGGTGGTGGTGGTGGTG
>NC_068994.1:41940571-41945880 GCF_001194135.2 Octopus bimaculoides | reverse complement strand
ATTGACCTTGAAAAGATGAATGGTAAAGTCGATCGAGGTGGAATTTGAACTCAGAATGTAAAGGCAGACAAAATGCTGCTGAGCATTTTGTCCAGCATGCTAACAATTCTGCCAAGCTCACTGCCTTAATAATGATGATGACAACAACAACAACAACAACAACAACAACAACAACAACAACAACAATAATAAATAATCATTATTATTATTATTCAAATTTTGGTACAAGGCCATGAATTTTGGGTATTCAGCTGGTGTTCAACTGGTACTTAATTTATTGACCCCCAAAAGGTTGAAAGGCAAAGTCAACCTCGGTGGAATTTGAACCCAGAATGTGCAGACTGATTAAATGCAACTGAGAATTTTGCTTTGTGTGCTAATGATTCTGCCAGCTCATTGCCTTATATGATGATAATAATAATAATAATAATAATAATAATAATAATGATGATGATGATGATGATGATGATGATGATGATGATGATGATGATGATGATGATGATAATAACAACAACAACAAGATGAAGGAGAAGAAAAAGAATATCAATATTAATAGTCAGTTTATTCATAATGATAAAATGATGATGATGATTGTCATGATGATGATGACGATGATCATGATTCCTTTTATTGGCTAGGAAAGTAAATTATGAAGAAAGATAGCCAGAAAAAAAAAATGAGAGGGTGGTGGGGGTAGAAGGATTGATTCTTCATAATGAATGCAATGTTGTACTGAATTACATACATTCCGCAATTCGGAAAATAAAATTAATTTTACATATTTGTCACTAAAAGCTATCGAATGGAAACATAAATTTACACCACACATTTTAGCCTCGAGGTGTTTGCGAGCCTGAAATGTATAAATATAAATGAATATGTATGTATGACTAATTATATGCATGAGTGATTGTAAGCATGTATATACATGTGAATATATGTGTATATATGGATGTGTGTATTTTTAAAAATATTTACATACATACATACATACATATATATATACATGCATGTATGTGTATATATATATGTATATATATGTTTGTATATATATGTATATATCTATCTCTCTCTCTCTCTCTCTCTCTCTCTATATATATATATATATATATATATATATATGTATATATATAATCTGTTAATGAGCCACAAGCTTCCAAATAAATGTACAGAAATGCACATGAACTAATAGTGACAAATATGTTGATAAGTGCTTATATATATATAAATATGTGTGTATGTATGTTTGTGTGTATGTGTATATGAGATGCACACATATATATACACACACACACACACGTATATATATATATATACATACACACACACACTCACACACACACATATATATATATACACACACATATGTATACCAAAATAAACACATACATAGGTATTTCATATATGTATTACTCTAAATGCATTGATTACTCCATGTTTCATTTACAATGTTCAATTCGATGACAATTTTCTGAGTTGAAATCATTTCTGGATCACTAAAACCTAATACCAGTAATATACTATAAAACATATATTCAAACACAAATCCCATTTTGCTAAATGTAAAAAAAAATTATAAATTCTAATTATGCCTGTGTACAAGATTCTTTATTCCATATATAATATGACATCAGGTGACTCTGCTAAATGCAATTTCTATGAAGAGAATACCATTGACTTTACATCCTCTGCCATCTCAGACAGGTGTTGATCACTACAATAATGTCTCTATAACTTTCTGGTGTTAATTTCCAATATCCAACTGTTTGGTGTAATGATGCTTAAAGAGTTAAGTGAGCTGGTTGGCAACAATCGAAATTCATGGCCATAAGTGGCAGACTAGAACATATACAATGAAGTCCTTGGTTGAATCATTTGTATTTTATGTCCAATTTTTCTTGCTAGCATTGGTTAGATGAATAAAATCTGTTAAGTCAGTGATTTGACACCTGGATGCTCTTCATAACACTCACAAGTATTAAGAACAACAGTAAAGTACAAATAGATGTTAGCTACACTGAAGACAAAGATTTAGGCATGAACAAACTAAGAGAGACTGTTTAGAAGACCTCAAACAAATTTCAAACTATACTACAAAAATTAATTGTTGGAGTATATGAAGAATAATCAACAGAAAATTGGCAGTGATGATGTAAGGCAGAATGAGATCCCATAATAACTCAGAGTATTGGAGTAAAAGCAAAAAGTGGTGGTCTGATATTAGCTGCACAGGAATAATGCCAGCCACAAATAGTTAAAATCAATATAATGAAAACAGAGACCAACACCAAGTGCTAACACTGCAAAAATTACTGCAGAACAATCACCTACGTAATCTGTGGTTGTCCAGTCTTGATCAAGTATTAAAATATATCTAGTCAGCAGCTATGTGTGCTTTGATGAAGCAAATGAGTGTTATATTCATAGACCAAACTGTATTCATCATAACTATTCTTACTAGTCATTCACCTTCTGACAAATTCACTGGAGGAAGGCACTTCACTCTCTACCCTCACAACTTCATCCCCTAAACAACCTTTTTCACCTTAGCCACCATATAGAGGAACACTGCCTGCGTAACTTTGTTAAAGAAAAGCAATGTTGTGATCTTCACAATGGACTCGGCTGATAATTGTATCACTCCTACACATGAACGTAACAGTTATTCAATATAACTCCACAAAATATTTCTATATTTAAGAGACGAGGAACTATTTACATTATTTACATTATTTACATTTGACGGATATTTGTCCTCATCTTGTTTGTTGTTAATACAACGTTTCGGCTGATAAACCCTCCAGCCTTCATCAGGTGTCTTGTTAGCAACAAACAAAATGAGGACAAATATCTGTCAAATGTAAATAATGTAAATAATATAACTCCACAAGTCAGCAATACTCAGACACTGCACATGTTGTGTCATCCTAATTACTGAGACATATAAGCTTTATTTGTTTCTTTGCTTTATTCTCAGTCTTGAAGAACAGACGGCACCTACTCCCATATATTTTGCCCTGTCCTAAACAATAGAGGAAACAGGGTTCATATAGATCATTTAAAGGTTTCTCCAACTGTACTTTTGAGGGAATTTGGGAGTGCCTTACCTCACTCTTCATGAGGTAAAATAAGTCAGCTTCTTTATTGCTTTTTTTCTGTATTAGTTGCTTGGCAAAGATGTACTTCCTTCAGTGACATATCACTGGTGTACTTTTTTTTTCTCTCCAGTAGCTGAGCAATATCTATTACTTCTCTTTCGCTTGCAACACTGGCAAAAGAATTGTTGTTAATACTTTTGTTTATATCATGTACTTTTATGTTTTCACTTGTTAAAATTATTTTTTTTTCTTTGATAATGTATACGTGTCTGTTTTCTTCTTTTCTGATTGCACACTGTGATGTTATGTTCACTGTTGCTTTTCTTTAACAAAGGACTTAAGAAAAAGAAGCCATATTGAAATGAATACAAACAGAAAATAAAAATAAAAACACAATATGTCTAAAAACAGACCTTTCTGTCTCTGCCAGGTATTGGGGTAAACATTCACATGTTTGAAAGTTTCTCTGTTTGAGAATAATCCATAAGAAAAACAAAAACTTTTGTTTCTGTTAACTTGGCAAAAATCCAATCCTCTCGGAGCTGTTTGATAACACATTCATTCACACACATGCATCCACATAGTAAGAAAAACAACAACAGCAACAACAACGACAACGACGACGACGATGATGATGATGGTGATATTGATGATGATGATGATGTCTGGGAATCATACAGAAGATGACTTCGTTTTGTATTTTCCCTTTGTATTATGCTTTTGTTGGTTCCTTCTTTTGATCATCTTAAAATACCATATTTCTATATTTAGTATATGATGCAGTTTAAGTAATCCTTCACTAGGCAAGGATGGAACTAAGAGACTTGCACATTTTTTTTTTTAATGCAGCAATTCACCATTCTTAGCTCTTATCCATTTGACTACATTAAAGAACTTGTAAATCCATGCTAAAAAATGTGCATCTAATCCAAGCCAACATGCATGTATGTATATGTGTATATATATATATATATATGTGTGTGTGTATATATATATATATGTATATATACATGTGTGTGTGTGTGTATATATATATATATGTATATATACATGTGTGTGTGTGTGTGTGTGTGTGTGTACACATGTATGTATTTGCCAAGAGGTATGATCACATATATTTCTTTTAGATTTATGTACCAGAAGTTGATGCTTCTGTTTATTTATTCATTCACTATAAAAATTTTATGTCACAGCCCAAAAACTATTTGCAATTCATATGAATATTTGTTGAGAACAACTATAAAAATTAACTACCTAGCACTAATTGTGATGTACCCTGTGAAACACATATGTTCTGTTACCAAGTATGTATGCTCTCATGAAGTTAATTGCAGGTTAAGCACTTTGATGTTGTTTTTCCTCAAAAGATACTTTCCTCTGGCTGGAAATAAATGTATCTATTTTTTTTCATTCTGTGAAGTTATATATGACTTAACTATATTGGATTATACTGTTTACAAAAGGTTCTTCCTTTTATTTTTTTTTTTTTTTACACTGTCTGATAAGAGGTACAGTTCTCTAAAATGAATGTTGTGTTACAGAAGACTTACTATATGTCAAATTCATATCTATTCTGTTTGTATCATTTATCAGAAGTTGACTCTTTCTGTTTAATTACACAGTGTATTGAATTAATGTTGCAGAGCCAAACAGTTCATAATATATATGACCATTGGTTGAGGACTTTGGTAAAGATGAAAATAGCATTGCTAAATCTAATTAATCTGATTCTGTACTTTGTGGATAATCAATATTGAGTGACAGTCAATTCATTATGCTTTATTCAAGTTATAGTTTTCAATCTAAAACATAGGGTCAAAATATGAGACACAGGGTAAAAAAATGAGTCTTGCTTATTTTTCATCATCATCATCATCATCATTTAACATCCGCCTTCCATGCTAGCATGGGTTGGACAATTTGGCTGCGGACTGACGAACCAGATGGGTACACCAGGATCCAATCTGATTTGGCAGAGTTTCTACAGCTGGATACCCTTCCTAATGCCAACCACTCCGAGAGTGTAGTAGGTGCTTTTACGTGCCACCAGCACGAAGGCCAGTCAGGTGGTACTGGCAACGGCAATGATCAAAATGGTGTATTTTATGTGCCACCTGCACAGGAGCCAGTCCAGCCGCACTGGCAATGACCTCGCTTGAATGTATTTTCATTTGCCACTGGCACAAGTGCCAGTAAGGCGACGCTGGTAAC
>NC_068994.1:41938886-41940400 GCF_001194135.2 Octopus bimaculoides | reverse complement strand
ATATTTATATATATATAGAGAGAGAGAGACAGACAGACAGACAGACAGAGATGTATAGGAAAATCATGTTTATGAGTATACATCCTGCTTTTGAAAGACAAGCAAACACACAAAACTAGGTGATACCAAGAGGAAAGGCTAAAATTGAAAGAATTAAGCTTGATTTAAATTTTGATGGATCTTGCAGCTTTAGCAGGTAAGAATCATGTTCTTGTTTTAAGCATTCTTTTAGGTGAAAAATAAATTCAATCTACCATCTTAGAACAAATAGATATACACGACGAGATTGAGTTCTAGAATTGAGAATTTCTAATAGCGATCCAAACATCATACAATTTGTTCTTCCCTTTATTGTCAGAAGTGGTAATGGCTCTAAATTTTCTTTAGAATCTATTGTGCTCTAACTCTTTCTGTTGCTTTTATAATGTGGTTCATCAATATGATGCCTCTATAATTGTCTCTCTTTAGAGCACCATCTTTGCTCTTGAAATACTTGGCAAGGATAATAAGATAATTGCTATACCAGTAGCACAGCAAATAGGAGAGCAAAAGGAGCTATCACTCCCACAAGTGCATCTTCCCACAAATTTTCAACAAATATTTTAAACTCCTTAGCTTAAGTGGTTAAGTTCCTTTCAAGCATTGGGCCTGACAGAGGCCAAGTAGCTGAGTTCTGTTCGAGTGTTGGGCCTTACAGAGGTGAGGTGACCAAGTTCCTTTCGAGTGTTGGTCTTCACAGAGGCAATGACCAAAGCCTTTGGCATTATGTTGTGCTTGAGAAGAAGACCCATCAAGCGAAGCAAAATTGCAGCCATGGCAGAAACCAGTGTCATGCAAATGGCACCAATGCTGGTGCCATGTAAAAACACCCATTACACTCTCGGAGTGGCTGGCATTAGGAAGGGCATCCAGCTGTAGAAAACCATGCCAAATCATGGAGCTTGGTACAGCTTTCTAGCATGCCAGCTTAGCCAAACCGTCCAACGCATGGACAACAGATGCTGAATATTGATAATGATGATGATGATGATGATGGCGATGATGACGACGACGATGATGACAACGATGATGATGATGATGATGAAGATGGTGTTGATGATAATGATGATGATGATGATGATTATGATGATCTTATAAACTATCTCTGATTGATCATATTATACAACAGATGCAAAGATGGCAAGCTGGCAGAACCGTTAGCACTCTGGGCAAAATGCTGAGCAGCATTTCGTCCATTTTTACATTCTGAGTTCAAATTCTGTCAAGGTTAGCTTTGCCTTTTATCCTTTAGGATTCGATAAAATAAGTACCAGTTATGTACTGGAGTTGTTGTACTCAACTAGTCCCCTCCCCACAAGTTTCAGGCCTTGTGCCAAAATTAAAAAGGATTATTATTATTATCATTATTATTATTAAGGTGGTGACTTGGCAGAATAGTTAGCATGCCAAGCAAATGCTTTGCAGTGTTTCGTCCATCTTTATGTTATAAGTTCAAATTCTGCCAAGGTTAACTT
>NC_068994.1:41934117-41935281 GCF_001194135.2 Octopus bimaculoides | reverse complement strand
ACACATATATATATATATATATATATATATATATACATATATATACATATGAGAGAGAGAAAAAGAGAGAGAGAGAGACAGATAGATAGATAAATAGATAGATAGATAGATATAGATAGATAGATAGATAGATAGATAGATAGATAGATAGATAGATAGATAGATGGATATACAACCATACATATCTACAAATATGAACACTTAAGTTTCTCTCTCTATATCTACCTATCTATCTATCTGTCTGTCTGTCTGTCTGTCTCTCTCTCTGTGTGCTTGCGTCCCTGTAACTTAGCGGTTCGAGAAAAAAAGACCGATAGAATAAATACTAGGCTTGCAAAGAATAAATCCTGGTGTCGATTTTCTCGACTAAAGGCGGTGCTCCAGCATGGCCGCAGTCAAATGACTGAAACAAGTAAAATAGTATATATATATATATATATATATATATATAGAGAGAGAGAGAGAGAGAGAGAGAGAGCGAGAGAGAGAGAGAGAGATAGAAGGCCATACATTCAAACACACACACACATCTACATCACAAAATAAACTGACACATTCACAATCATAGCTATGACTATAATATATCACGTACACTTCGCAAAACAAGAATAACATTCGTACACAGACCCATACTAACAAACAAACAAAAAAACCTGAAAAGAAAAGGGTGACATAGATAGATACATCGATAGATTAATGGACAGATAGACAGAAAGAGAGAAAGAGAGCGACAATGAGAGAGGATATATGTACAGCCAGAGACAGAGAAAAACTGGTGCTAGGAAAGAGAGGAGCAGCGAGTGATATTGCTGTTCAATAGACAGAAAGAAGGAGGGGGACAAGCAAGGCAAGAGAGTAAATGATTGGAAGCGAATATTCCTCACATAAACTAAAAGACTGTCAGTTGATCGTGGAAGTCTTTAGTGAGGAACACCTTATTTCTTTAAAGAGAACACAGGTAAGATTTCTACTTCTTTTGCAAACTCTTTCAAGTATTCACACACACACACGTACACTCACACACACACACACACATACACACACACATACACATACACACACAAATACAAACTCACCCGTGTACGCACGCATAAACACACAACACATATAAACATTTATGTATATATCTATGTATACATATATACATGTATTCATATATGCATA
>NC_068994.1:41932565-41933711 GCF_001194135.2 Octopus bimaculoides | reverse complement strand
TATATATATATATATATATATATATATATATATATATATATATATATCGTATACCGAAGACTTTTAGCAAAGATGGGTAAAAAAACAGGTTTTTTTCAGCACACTTAGTGATGAAAGAAGAGCATCAACACAGCAGTGACGGGATTTTCGGCTGCTAACATTTTTAGGAAAAAAACTTACGTTACAAAAGAGTCTCTCCGGCATTTCACATGTAAACACGAAAGTGAAAGTAAAACTGGTTACTTAAGCTTCATCGTCGTAATTATAAGTTTTGTATTCATTATCTTGACTTAATTTGTTACAAGCTATAAGAAGAGTCATTGCATAAGTTAGTTGTAAGTTTTTTTCTTCTTCTTTGGGCAGTATACGTGTTGAGAGCTTACTGCATATAAATATAACTATTTATGTGCGATAACTTCAAACTTGTATGTGATTTTCTCAAATTTCTTGTTTTTTTTTTTTTTTTGCTGTTTCTTCTTTTTTCCTATTTCTCTTTTTTATTCGCATTTCGGAAAAAAAATCGAGTGAGTGAAATTTGATCAACAATTGATTTGTAATTATAAATTGCTACAAATCTTTATATATGTGGGCTGCACATACGTATAAAGTGTGTAATTTCAAACGTATGTGTATGCAAGTTTGCACACACACACGTGCACACATAAACCGGCCTTTACCAGTAATAAATAAATAAATAAATATATATATATGTAAACACTTCGAGGCGTTGCCCCAGCATGGGAGAAATGCAGTGATTGAAACAAGTAAAAGATAAAAGATGCGTGTGTGTGTAGAAATGTATATATATGCTTTACACTTTTTCATAAAAGAATATGAACTTCGATCGTATATTGACTTAATATTTTTCAAGCGTAAATGTTTCTACGTGTGCACGATACCTAAGTTTAGATGTATGTATGAATTTATGTATGTATGTATGTATGTATGTATGTATGTATCAATAATTGTGTGTATGGAAGTGTGAACGTACTCTCTCTCTCTCTCTCTCTCTCTTCCTCTCTCTCTGTCTCTCTGTTCCTCTCTCTCTGTCTCTCTGTTCCTCTCTCTCTCTCTTTCTTCCTCTCTCTCTCTTCCTCTCTCTCTCTCTCTCTCTCTCTATATATATATATATATATATATATATAT
>NC_068994.1:41931377-41931927 GCF_001194135.2 Octopus bimaculoides | reverse complement strand
ATATATATATATATATATATATATATATATATATATATATATAAGTATGTTTGTGAATGCATGTGGTTACATAGGTATGTATGTAAGTACATATATGATTATAGAAAAAAACATTAAAATATACATTGATGTAAATAAAAATATTGATTTTGTACTCTAGGATACTGAAGTAAAAATATGAACATCACACACAGAAATAAGTTTGTGTGTACACTTACACATATATGCAGATGTTTAAATGTATATAATGTGAGTATATATAATACACACACACACACACACACATATATATATAATATATACATATACATATACATATACATATACATATATATATAGATACATATATACATAAATGTATGTATATAATGTATACCTACATATGTATACGATATATATATATATATATATATATATATATATGTGTGTGTGTGTGTGTGTGTATCTATCTCTATCTATCTATCTATCTATTTATCTATCTATCTATCTATCTATCTATCTATCTATCGATCTATCTATCTATCTATCTATCTATCTATATATATATATA
>NC_068994.1:41925778-41928278 GCF_001194135.2 Octopus bimaculoides | reverse complement strand
ATATATATATATATATATATATAATATAATTTATATAAGGGCTGACTATTTGATGAATTCTTATAAAGATTTTATCCTTATATTATATTATATATATATATATATATATATATATATATGCCCGTATGTAGGTATGTGTGTGTCTTTGCCTGTGTTTGTCCACCACCAACACCACCACCACACAGTAACCGGTGTTGGTATGTTTATGTCCTCGTAACTTAATGGTTCAGCAAAAGAGACCAATAGAATAAGAGCCAGTCTTCAAAACAATTTAAGCGCTGGGATTGACTCATCCAACTAAAAATTCTTCAAGGTTGTGCCCCAGCATGGCCACAGTCTAACGACTGAAACAAATAGTAGAATAAAAGATATATACAGATACATACATATGATAAGACAAGGCTCACTTCTCGTTGGAGCTCATGCATAACAGTTAGGATCACAGTTGAATCATGGTGTTTTCTCTTCACACTAGAAGACACTTCAGAACTGACCCCCCACCCTGAAACAGTTATTGATATTCTGCAAGCTTGTGTTAAGTTCACAATAAAATATTGCTCTCCAGATTTGAGATGGTGCTGCTGCATCTGCTGCTGCTGCTGCTGCTACTACTACTACTACTACTACTACTACTACTACTACTACTACTACTACTACTACCACCACCACCACCACCACCATTACTCTTTGGAACTGGTCCTGCTGATTTCCCCTTCATTCAGACATTCTTCCTTTATCTCCCTCTCCTCTCATTATCCTTGTTGGGTCCAATCACAAGCCCTAAATGTTTCATGGTGGTGTCCCAGTATAGCCACATTTCAGTGATTGAGATGAGTAAAAGAGATGAAAGAAAAGATTTGGAATGTTGAACTCAGCACTACAGGCTCACAAAACACTCATTATTTATAATGTGCTTCCACTGCTCACAGCTGTATGTTATGCATACAATGAAGTTTTGATTTTCATCTAAGAAGATTGACTGTAAGACTATAATTTACATGAAGAAGATACCATGATGACAATGCCAACTTTTGGTCTTACTTTAACATTTTGTATCATTTTGTACAGTGATTGGACTAGATAGAGGTGTGTTTGAAAGACGTGTGTGATAAATCTTCAGAGAATTGGAATTTGCCATTTAGTCAGGGAAAGAATACAAAAACCTTAAATTAATTTTGGCCCCTCTCAAAATGATATGGAATCACAAAGAAAATTTGATCTTGGTTATCAAGCAAGGTTTTTTGATTTAACAGTTGTGTTTCAATCTTACTAAAAATACCAAAAGAAAGCTTAGTTTTGGAAGCCTGTTGTGATTCAGTGACATAAGATTTTTACAAGCAGAAAAAGCCCAAGAAACAGAAAACAAAAATGTAGATGGTACAATATCAGCACTATCTGATACACAAGCAACTCAAACACTCAGGTCTCTGTGACATATTTCTAAACTAGCTGATTCTCACACACACACATACACATGCACACACACATACATATGAGTGTTAAACACTTTTGGTATGCAAATTAGGGACTCCTTCATAGAGTAACTGATCCATTTATTGAGTATATAAGCAGTTTGGCCAGATTAGCTTTCTGGAGACTGTCAGAATGATGTGGATGCCTCTGATGAGAACCCAATAAGATTCAAAAATTGATTAAGGTTGTTCATCATATTGTTTTAGTCTGCAGGGAAATGGCTAAAATTTGCCCTGTTTATAATTATACCATATGTTATATAGATGTATAAATATATATACATACATGCATATACACACACACATATATATAGATAGATGTATGTATGAGGGTGCATGGCATACTGGTTTAGTTCTTGTACTTACAATCACCATGTCATGATGTCAGTTCTTGAAACAGGTTGTGCATTTTGTTCTTGAGCACATGACGTTATGCTTCCATTCATCTTTCCACTCGGCTTCACACTCAACACAGAGGCCTACATCAAGTACCTGGAAGAAGCAGTGCTGCTCTGGGTCAAGAGAATGGCTACTGGAAGACCTTGTCTCTAGCAACAGGACTCTGCACCATGCCACACAAGCAGGAGAACCCAGTCATGGCTGTCAGACAATTTCTGTGACCACAGCACCCCTAACATCTGGCCACCTAACTCCCCAGACTGCAGTCCCTTTGATTATTATGTGTGGGGCACAGTTAAGTGAGAGATCAACAAAACTCCTTGTAACACCAAAGATGAAGTGAAGACAAGGATTACAGCAGCATTCACCAACTTAAACAAGCAGACCATCGAGGAGATTGCAGGTGATTAAGAAGTTGTCTGGAAGCCGTGGTTGAAGCCAATGGTGGTATTATTGAATAAATTTACCCTTTAGTATTTCAAGATATTTTTATGCAATTTTGGTGAATATATCTCTTAAAATGAGATGTTAGTGTTATTTTCATGTCTGCATAATTTAGATGACAATATATTCACCGCACCCTGTATATATATATATATATATATATATATATATATATATATATATGT
>NC_068994.1:41924710-41925768 GCF_001194135.2 Octopus bimaculoides | reverse complement strand
ATATATATATATATATATATATATATATATATATATATATATGCATGTATGTGTGTGTGTGTATGCATGTGTGTGTGCATGCATGTGTGTGTGTATGTGGAGGGATATGGCTTAGTGGTTAGGGTGCTGCATTCATGATTGTAAGACTGAAGTTTCAATTCCTGGACTGAGTGATGTGTTGCATTTTTTAGCAAAGCACTTCATTTCACCTTGTTCCAGCAAACTGAGCTGGCAAAAATGAGTGATCCTGCAATGGGAATGGCATCCCATCCAGGGAGGAAAATACACACCACAGAATCCAAGAACATATGGGTTGTAAAGTATGTTTGACTTTCTCCATTCCGTGATATGTGTTTGTGTGTGTGTGTGTGTGTGTGTATCATGTACATTGTGGGAGCTTCATTTTGATGATTACAAAACACTCGGGAATTGAAAATTTTTAAATGGAAATTTCATTTTCTAATTGGTGTATAAAAATTTCCATTGCATTGCTGTGACTTGGTCACTGACTCAGTTTCACTGCAGTTATTTGAAACATAGTTTTTGTCAAATTCAATTCACCCCAGGCTATATTATTCATTGTTCAACATACACATGATGGTATTTTGACTATATGTTGATTGACAAATCAACATATATATATACAACATCCAGATACGTCTGTAAATTGAAAAAAAAAGATAAGAATGTAAAAAATAACACTGAAACCTTTGAAATCTTGCCATTTTTAATGTTAATTTTTATAGATACATCAAGATATTTTCCTCTATAAAATATTAACAGAAGAAATCACAGCTAAGCTGCTGAAATCATTCGGAAGATGCAGACAAGCATATTATAAGTGTGAAATGTTCCGTAAAAACAGATATATATCAATGCCTAATTTAAGACAGAGAGGGGAAAACACAAATGAGTTTGGCAAACCTGGTAACTTCTTTATCACAATAGTTATCAGTTATATTCATATACATATATGTATATATATGTGTGTGTGTGTGTATAGATATATGTATGTGTGTTTGTATGTATGTATATATATATATATATATATATATATA
>NC_068994.1:41923372-41924700 GCF_001194135.2 Octopus bimaculoides | reverse complement strand
ATATATATATATATATATATATATATATATATATATATGCACTATAACATACATATGCATCTTAGATATTTTTCATGGCAATTTATATATGTATGCATGTATGTATATATCTATCTATCTATACACACACACACACTCACACATATATCTTTTTCCTTTTACTTGTTTCAGTCATTGGACTGTGGTCATGCTGGAGCACCATTGTCATGAGTTTTAGTGAAACAATTTGTGTGTGTGTGAGTGTCTGTGCTTGTCTCCTCCACCAACCCACCACTTGACAACTTGTGGGCTGTTTATATCCCTGTGACTTAGTGATTTGGGGGGAAAAAAAGGTTGATAGAATAAATACTGGAATTCAAAAAGTCAAGTGCTGTGATTTGTTTGACCAAAATTCTTCATGGTAGTGCCCCAGCATGGCCACAATCTCATAGTCAAAACAATTAAAAGACAAAAGACAAAAGATATATACATATACATGCATATATAGGTGTGTGTGTGTGTGTGTGTGTGTGTGTGTGTGTGTGCATATATATATATATATATGTATATATATATATATATATATATATATAAATATGCACACACATATATGTTTAGATATGAATATACATTATATAGACATGTGTGTGTGTTTCTATATAAATAAACATGTGTTTTATAAGGCAGCAAACTGGCACAGTCGTTGGATTGAAAGCTTTATGGTATATTCATATATATTATGGTTAGCTGCTCTCTGAGATCAAATCCTGCTCTGGATATCTTTGCTTTTGTCTGTCCAGAATGGATCAATCCAACAAATGTTGATACTTATCAGACACTAAAATAAAATCTTCAACCTATTTCTCTCTCTCTTTTTCCTTACCTCTCTCTTCTCTCTCGTACTGTCTTATACTGTTTCCCTCTTTCTAACCTCTCTCTTTTACTCCCTCCTCTCCTCCTCCCCTCTCTCTCATTCTCTCTTCCACTTTCCTTCTCCAATCTCTCATGTGTTCTCTCCCACTTTCCTGTTCCTATCTCTCTTCCTCCCTCTCCCTCTCTCTCCCTCTTTCCTACTCCCCCCTCTCTCTCTCAGTGTTAGTGCCTGCATTTCACCATTTGAAGGAAATGAAAGTAATGGAGAAGGGTTGGGTGGAACAGCCTGAACCCACCTCTCAGACACTATTTTTGTGCTCCTGGAAGCCCCCAAGGATGGTCTGATTTAAGGGGCTGTAGAGTACAGAGTAGAAATATATAAATAGATAAATAATCAGTTCTATCTATGTATCTATCTATTTATATATTACATGTATATATATAAACTTATATTAATATTACTGACCATATATATA
>NC_068994.1:41921363-41922188 GCF_001194135.2 Octopus bimaculoides | reverse complement strand
ATATATATATATATATATATATATATACACATATACTTATATATACGCACACATATATACACATACACACACACATATTTAACTACATGTACAAAGTGCTGCCACTGTCAAGTGACTGAAACAAGTAAAAGATAAAAAGACCTATGATACACACACACACACACAAACACAAAAACACACACACAACACACATCACACAACACCCACACACATATAATAAAAAAAAAACTACCTCTACTACCAATGCTATCATCACCGTCATCATCATCATCATCATCATCATCACTATTACCTATACAACCCCACTACTTAAAAAAAATACAATGTAAGACTAAAACAAAAGCAAAATAAAAAAATCAAATACGTGATTAAAAGATAAATTCATCTCCATTGTCCATCCATAAATGCAATATAAGGAAACAAGAAATTTGTTTTTCCTTGCAACAAACAGGCTAATTACTTTTCCAACATTCAATCTAAAGATGTTGTAAGCTAAGAGGATTCATATTTTCAGCCAACAGCTTCATTGTGCTCCAATTAAATGATTTTTGGCTTTAATTACATTCTATTAAAGACTACACAGTAAATAATAAGATGATTAAAACAAAAAAAGTATGGAGGCACAAAAATGAAACCAACATTTTTTTGGCCTGTTTTATTTTTGCTTTTCTTTTTGTAATCTTAATTTTATTTGATTGCTTTTTATTGTTTTTGTAATTAGTCATTAACATTTTCAATCGCAAATATATATATACATACATATGCACAGAGACGCACACACACGTACATATCTCACATACACACAACACATGCATGCATATATAT
>NC_068994.1:41921108-41921353 GCF_001194135.2 Octopus bimaculoides | reverse complement strand
GTGTGTGTTAATGCAACACACATAGAGACACACATGTGTACATATATTCATGCATACACTCATGCAAAAGCATATACATATATATGACTGCACACACATACACAGACACAGATACACGCACACACATACAGCTATACATACATGCAAGCATCCACACACATACATATATGAAAACACAAAAACCAAAACATCAACCACCACCACTACCACCACCAACTCACCACCACCACCACCACCACCACCAC
>NC_068994.1:41919327-41920607 GCF_001194135.2 Octopus bimaculoides | reverse complement strand
ATAATAATAATAATAATAATAATAATAATAATAATAATAATAATAATAATGATAATAATAATAATAATAATAATAATAATGATAATAATGATGATGATAATAATGATGATGATGATGATGATGATAATGATGATGATTATTATTGTTATTATTAATTTTATTATTATAATGATAATAGTAATTAACAATATTGGTAATAATAACAATCAAGGGGTTTATTGTTTGTTGTACATTAAAGCAGCCGTTTGCTTTGCTTCCAATTATCCATCCCTCAGGCTTCCAGCCAGTAAATTCCAAAGACGCTGCCATTGTTCCAGTTCATTTATCATTAACCATTATTTTTATGATTATTATGATGGCTATTATTATTGTTGTTGTTGTTCTTCTTCTTCCTCTTTTTATTGTCTTTAAAGTTAGCAATTTTCTTTTAGATCTTTGTCTTTGTAAACAAGAATATTCTTTGCCGTGTTTCCTTCCTTACCATATTTTTTTTTTTTTTCGGTATCAGAAAGGGAGGGGTACATGTTATTTATAATTTGCTTCTTGTGTTTGTAATTGTTTTTTTGTTCAGTTTTGGTTGTTTTTTTTTTTACTGTTTTGTTTTGTGCTGGTATTTTTCCTAATTTTTATTACAAACCTTTTGTGATGTGTGTGTGTATGTGCATGTGTGTGTGTGTAGTGTATAAGAAATCTTGATTAGAAAATAATTAAAAGAATGTCATCAATTCAATAGAATGAAATTAGTGTTCCTGTTCTGTCCTTTAATGAACTATCATAAGTTATTTTGTTGGTTGCTCCTTCATTAAGTTCTTTGGAGATAGTCACTTAGAGGAAATTTATATCATTGCAGCTGCATCATTATCATCATCAGCAACCCCCACCGTCTCTACAACCACCATGACTACAATGACGACAACCACCACCGCCACCACCACCACCACCGTCACCCCCTCTATCACCAAGCCCACCAAGACCACACCACTACCATCTTCCCCATCACCACTAAAACCATCACCGCCATCATCATCATTACCACTGCCACCAGCATCTTCACCACCACCCACCACCACCATCATAACCGCCACCACCACGACAAACACCACCACCACCACCAAGACCATCAAGACCACAACACCACCAAATCCACATCACCACAAAGACCACAATACCACCATCTTCCCCAGCACCACCATCATTACCACCATCACCATCACCACCCCCACAACCACCACCGCCACAAACACCACAACCAACACCACCACTACGAGCATCACCACCAC
>NC_068994.1:41913522-41914317 GCF_001194135.2 Octopus bimaculoides | reverse complement strand
CCTGGCTTTAATGGCATTATGAAGGGCCTGGTCGGAGGCTCAACCTTCCAAGTTCTTTTACAAGGTTTAGGAAAACTGAAGGACCACTACAATAAGTGTGTTAAGGTGGTGAGCTGGCAGAAATGTTAGCACACCAGGCAAAATGCTTAACGGTATTTTGTCTGCTGTTACGTTCTGAGTTCAAATTCTGCCGAGGTTGACTTTACCGTTCATCCTTTCAGGATCGATTAAATAAGTACCAGTTACGCACTGGAGTCGATGTAATAGACTTAATCCCTTTGTTTGTCCTCTCTATGTTTAGCCCCCTGTGGGCAATAAAGAAACAAATAAGTGTGTTAATCTGAGAGAGAGGAATGTTTTGAATAAAATCATAATTAACTGATCCACCTGTATTTTCTTTTACCCAAGGTCAGGATCTTTTCAGCTCACCCTCATGCACACGTTGTGCAAACTATGAATCATTGTCACTATTTTTTCCAAATCATGCAGTGTTTCACATGGAATTTTTAGTCCACCTTGGTATATCGGTCAAGTTACCGATTTTTGGCTCTCTTTGCTCTCTCTTTTACTTGTTTCAGTCACTTGACTGCGGCCATGCTGGAGCATCGCCTTTATTATAGTCGAGCAAATCGACCCTAGAGCTTATTCTTTGTCAGCCTAGTACTTATTCTATCGGTCTCTTTTGCCGAACCACTAAGTTACGGGGACGTAAACACACCAGCATCGGTTGTCAAGCAATGCTGGGAGGACAAACAGATACACAAACACACACATACATATATATATATATATGTA
>NC_068994.1:41909905-41913080 GCF_001194135.2 Octopus bimaculoides | reverse complement strand
ATATATATATATATATATATATATATATATATATACATATATGACGGGCTTCTTCCAGTGTCCTTCTACCAAATCCACTCACAAGGCTTTGGTCGGCCCGAGGTTATAGCAGAAGACACTTGCCCAAGGTGCCACACAGTGGAATTGAACCCAGGACCATGTGGTTGGTAAGCAAGCTACTTACCACACAGCAACTCCTGCGCCTAATGTAAATTTTGTTCTGAAAATCTCGACTTGTATGCCAGAAAATGCAATAGTACAAGAGATAGAGCAACAGAATGCAGATGGGAATGGGCTTGTGGTTATTGTATGTTAATAGGAAAGAAAAAGTGCAGAAACAATTGTAGTGGTGATATAAAATCTCAAGAGAAAGTGAATGAGTAAGTATAAAATATTTTCATAAATGACAATAATTCAATGCAGGTGTATTTTAAAGTTACAAAAGAACATTATTTAGATATAAACTTCATAACTATATGAGTTGCTGGAAGGTTTGCTTTTTCTTTAAGTGTCATGCTTACAGGCATTGTAATCATGCACCTCAACTAACCCCCTGTACCACACACAGCACAGCAATGTAATAAACTCGATTTTTATGTGGCCAGCTGACCTCCCCCTCTATCATCTTCTCCTCTTCCTTCTCAGCTCCTCCTCTTCCCAATCATCCTCCACCAGCTTCACCTCCTCCCCTCCTCCTCTTTCTTTTATTCTTTCTGTTTTTCAGTTGTTATTGCATGTTCAAGACCATCTTATCCATTCAATTGAGCTTTTACTTACTTTTTTTTTTTTTTTTTTTTGCTATGATGATGAGTGTTCCTGTTGATACGATCAACAGAACAGCGTGCTTGTGAAATGAATGTGCAAGTGGATGAGCACTCCACAGACATGTATACCTTTAATGTAATTCTCAGAGACATTCAGCATGGCACAGAATTTGACACGGCTGGCCCTTTGAATTACAGGTACAACTCATCTTTGCCTGCTGATTGGTCTGGAGCAATGTGAAATAAATTGTCTCGTTCAAAGACACAATGCACCACTGGGAAGTGAACTTATGATTTTATGATTGATCAGGTGTGGAAGGGGGGGCTCCAAAAGGGGTCTCAGGGAGTAGTGCCCTGCCTTCCTGAGCTAGTTTTCCACAACATTTCTTAAAAATTATGGTTGAAGCCTTGATCTCGGGGCCACTCATGTCTAGAAATTGAGGTTGGGGGTAAGCAAGGGCATGCTCCCCATAGAAAATCCAGCTCCAAAAAAGCCTCATGATAGCAAGGGAGGATGGGCACCAGCCAACCAGCCAGCCCAAAGTTTGGGGTGGAATGCACCTGCCTGCTTCAGTTGCTATGGCATTATCGTAGATCCAGCAACCCCTGTTAACAGGGACAAAACCTGGATTTAATTTAAAACACTGGATGATGATGATGACGAAGCTGCATACCCTAACCACTAAACCACATCCCTTCTATTTCAAAATAGCATTTTATATATGCTGTGTCACATGAGCTAATAGTGAAGGATTATCAATCTGGGCAAAATACTTCATAAGATCTATGTCTGCACACCAGACTAACAATATTGTTTAGATTAGTGAAGAACTCCAAAAATTCTTATAGCTGGGTCCAAAGTTATGGCTCATCACAATTCTATATTGTAAATCCTTGGTTGGGCTCCAGACAAACTGGTTTTTACACAGAGTAATATATAAGATAAGGTATTAAGAACATTCTTCGGTCATGAATAACCAAGGGATTGCACCTAGAAAGTTCCTCTCCGAGACAAGTCCGAGCAAGGTTGTTTATGGAAGACCAGCAGTCACCCATGCATACCAGCCTCCCCTCTCCACGCCACCACTATTGTTCAAGAGAAAGGCAAAGGCCAATACAGCTTGGCACCAGTGACATCGCAACTCATTTCTACAGCTGAGTGAACTGGAGTTTGTGTTGGTCTCATGTCATAAGGTCGTCGGTTCGAGTACTGAACAGGGGAGAACATTGTGTTCTTGAACAAGTCACTTCATTTTACAATACCTTAGTCTACTCTCTTTATTCTCCTGCTATCACAGCAAGGATGTTCTGTGGATTGAGTGTGAGCTGACCAAGAAGTTTTCTAAAGGCACTATGAAACAGGAAACATAAGCACGTTACATACAACCAAGTCATACTCTGTTGCCAGTGACAGCTGTTTTATTTATTTATTTATTTTTATATATCAACATCAATTCTTAAGCATTGTTTTATTTTTATATTAGGGAGTACTCTCTCTCCCTACCTATCAGCCTTCTTAAACCTGCACCAGGCCAAAGGATATCTCTGGACATCTTCCCACAACAATCCATTCCATTTCTCATTTTTTTCCCCTCCCAGCATGCAATATTCCTCTGCATTTCACATGCACATCAACATATCAATTTCTCCTAATACCTTTCATGCTCAGACACATTTTCTAGTAAATTCTTCTCAAACTTTCTCTCAAGGTAACATTACACATGCAACAAATCATATTCACTTCATATCTCTATTGTCAATCTAGATCCCCATCCTCACCACCACTGCATTCACTACTCATGTCTCACAACTTCCGATTGCTTACACATGTCACTTATAGGCTGTCTTTTTCTATGGTGAAAAAAATCCTTTGTTTCCAAAACATACAAGAGATCTCATGTCTTCTTTCCAGCTCCTCTAAGTCTACTTTCTATGCTGTCATATATTATGTTGTCTATAAGAAGAATGCCTCTATCATTTACAGAGCTAAACAGTCAGCCATTTATAACCACTCCTATATATCCAGTTATTCTTATGCTTCTACTACACTTTATGTTTAAGCCTGTGTATTGCATGCAAACAGATATATGCATGCACATATACACACACATGCATGCACACACACACACACAGTGTATGTATATCATCATCATTTAACATCTACCTTCCATGCTGGCATGGGTTGGACAGTTTGACATGCGCTACCCAGGTAGAAGACTATCCCAGGCTAATGTGTCTGTTTTGGTATGGCTTCCACGGCTGGATGCCCTTCCTAATACCAACGACCCTGCAGAATGGACTGAATGGTTTTTACACCAGCACCAGCACTGGCATGGTCACCAACCATGTATGTATGTATGTATGTATGCATGTATGCATGTATGTATGTATGTATGTATGTGTATATATAT
>NC_068994.1:41907873-41909554 GCF_001194135.2 Octopus bimaculoides | reverse complement strand
ATATATATATGTATATATATATATCGAACCAAACTTGATGACTAGCATCTGTGCCAACCTTTCCTTCATTGGACACTAAACTCTGCTTGCAAAGACCTGTTGGGGCAAGTGAAATCGAAATTGAACCAAATTCGATGACTGGCACCCATGCCAGTTGAGCGCTAACAACACCAGCCGAGTGTGACCATTGGCAGAGCAGCTGTCTGTCTCCTGTGCCAGTGGAATGTGAAAAGCACCATTTGAGCGTGATCGTTATCTACGTTGCCTTACTGGCACTTGTGCCGGTGGCATGAAAAAGATCATTCGAGCGAGGTCGTTGCTAGTGCCGCTGGACTGGCTCCTGTGCTGCTGGCATGTAAAAAACACCATTTGTGCATGGTTGTTGCCAGTACTGCCTGACTGGCCCTCATGCCGGTAGCACATAAAAGCATCCATTACACTCTCGGAGTGGTTGGCATAAAGAAGGGCGTCCAGCTGTAGAAACTCTGCTAGATCAGACTGGAGCCTGGTGCAGCCATCTGGTTCGCCAGTCCTCAGTCAACTTGTTCAACTCATGCCAGCATGGAAAGCGGACATTAAGCAATGATGATGATGATGATGATAAGGATATATATATATGTTGACCATATGAAGGATTTTATAAAGTTTCAGAGAACAAGAAGTATTTAATTTTTTGAAAGTTGTATCTCAAAGCATAAAACCCCTTTGGAGTGATATGACGAAGGCTGCATGTGGGGCTTGAACCCATGTCTCCTGTAAACATGACAGGCATGCTACTCTTGGCACCATTGTTAGTGATGTGAGTTTGAGTCCCACAATCAGCCTTTGACTATTTCTATCCAGAAAATTTTTTTAACCAAATATTTACATGCTATTATTTGTAGCTTACTTAAGGTGGTGCCCAGGCAGAATCATTAGCGCACTGGACTAAATGCTTACTGGCCCTTCAATTACCTTTACGTTATGGGTTCAAATTCCATTGAGGTTGACTTCTCCTTTTATTCTTTTGAGGTCAATACAATAAGTACCAGCTGAGTACTAGAGTCGATGTAATCATTTTATCTCCTCCCTCAAACTTACTGGCCTTGTGGCAAAATGTGAAACCATTGTTTTAGTCTATCTGCTTCAAGATCCACATTCCCAAAAAGAATTGTATAGTGTGTGTGTGTTCATTTATTTACATATGTGTGTATGCATTTGATTGTTGAGCTGTCTTTCAATATTTGTAGTGAGAAGAAATCTTTGTTGCTTACAGATCTCTGGTTACTAAGGCCTCCAAATTTTCTTCTTAATCACAATCATATGTAAAAGCAGATGAATGGAAATTCGTGAAACATCTAGAATTATATGCCTAAGCTTACAGCCTTTAAAAGCTAAAACTGCTTCTTACAAGCGTGCATATATAATGACTAGGATCCCTCAAACATGAAACTCGTCTACTTTATGTTTGATAGAGCATCTATCTGTAAATTATATGACTCACAATTTATGCAAATGTGTGAATTTGAAGAACTGTTCAACTCATGATTAAATGGAAAATTGCATGTAAAAGTGATAAAATGTTATTTGCATGTAGACTCATACACATATACATAATATCCATATATATTATATACATATATATATATGTGTGTGTGTGTGTGTGTGTATATGTGTGTGCATTTATATATATATATATATA
>NC_068994.1:41905558-41907693 GCF_001194135.2 Octopus bimaculoides | reverse complement strand
AGAGAGAGAGAGAGAGATATGCATGTATGTATGTATCTATGTATATATCTTGTAGAAGGTTCCACATGCCTATCTCTCTTAATTATGTCGTGAATGTCAAGTTCTGAAAGTGAATTCCTAATAAGTCAAACCACATGCAAAGTGCACATCTCTTTTGCAATGAAAGGATTTCCAATAACTGCACAATGTTACCTTTCGCCATCTTCTCTTTTATCTTCCATCTTCATTATTGTATTTCTTGTTTACAATCTTACAAAAAAAAAAAAAAGAAAGAATAAAAGAAAAGCAGCAAATGCATACATATGAGTGTGTGTATATATCTATATATATATATATTTATATGTATATATATATTCATATGTATATATGTAATATATATCAGAAAAGGCTGTAACTATCATTTGACTGCTTGCATCTCTCTATTCTTTAAACTGATAGGCATTTTTTCACAATTTTTCTCCTTTCTGCTTTACATTTCTATACTCAATATATTATTGTTGTGGATGTTCTTGCTGTTGACAGTATCATTTGTTGTTGTTGTTTTTGTTGTTGTTGTTGTTGTTGTTGTTGTTGCAAATGCATTATATATATATTTATTTTTTGTTTGTTTGTTTGTTGCTGTAGTTGTTGTTTTGTTATTGTCATCGTTATTTCCCTTTTCCTGCTACACACTCTTTTGTCTCCTGCTGTGTCTGAATCTGTTTTCCATTGCTAGTCCATTCTCTTGCAAGTTGCAAATGTTTCTATAGAAGAGAGAAAAATAAATAAATATACATATACATATATATATATATTCATACCTCGCAACACAATGCCACATAATTTTTCCTTTTTTTTTTTTCCTTTCATTTTTCTCCTTTTCCCTTTTTTTTTTTTTTCAGATGTTTGATGTTGATAAAGCAATTGACTATAGCACAATATTCATCAAACAAAATGCTATTTTCCACCCCCGTTAGGATAATGAATTTTTTAGTAATAGTCAAGCAAAAGTTATTTACATCTTTTTCAAGTTGATGCCACTGTTATTCATTCATATAGATCTGTATGTAAGCCACATCTCCTTTCTTCGTTCTACTGAATATTTTCCTGATGCAGAAATGGTCTTCCCTTGTCATGATGCGCTTACTAACAATATATCAACCACAGCTATTCAACCTATTGTTCAATGAAGATATATTCTTACTCTGTCTCCATATCTATCTTTTAATATATATACCTTAATATTCTTATTCAATATTTATGTTTTTTTCCCCCTATTTCAGTGATTAATCTGTTTTTCTCGTTTTTTGTCATGATTATCTGCTACATTTAGTAAATACATCTATTATTACGAAATAAATATACTATTGGTATAAATTCTTCCTTGCCATGTATGATTCATCTTCTCTAACTGTTATTCTCACTTGCACATTAGTAAATGCTTACTTAACTATAATCAAATAAACAGACATATTACTTATCCTCAATTCTTCTCTGAATGTTCTTCTTACAAACATTTTCTTGGCCCTCTTCATATCTCTTTATATTCTTCACCCTATCCTTGATATATTATGGCCACCATACATATGTCATTTGGTAGAATTATTAGATTTTTTGGGTAAAATGGCTTGCAAGATCCATTCATTTCACATCTTTGCATTCAGAGGTTTTGTTACTCTGTTTCTGTTAACTGTTTCTGTTACATTTGTTTCGGTTAACTGTTTCTGTTACATTTGTTTCGGTTAACTTTTTAAATAATGAAGAATCTGAAAAAAGAAAAAAAAAATTAAGCTGGTGTTGGAAACATAAATCAACATGAAATTTGGATGGAAGGCTTTAAGTCAAATCACTTGAACCTTTTAACATTTACATTGACTATAGTTGGCTCAAATAGTCTTCTAGTTTTATGTTCAAGCAAACCAGATCCAGCCACTCATAACTACCTTACAGTGTCACACTAAAAATAAGCAGGATTGGGTGTATGGTAAGTAGCTTGCTTACCAACCACATGGTTCTGGGTTCATTCCCACTGTGTGGCACCTTGGGCAAGTGTTTTCTACTATAGCCTCGGGCCGACCAAAGCCTTGTGAGTGGATTTGGTAGATGGAAACTGAAAGAAGCCCGTTGTATATATGTATATATATATATATATATAT
>NC_068994.1:41904741-41905325 GCF_001194135.2 Octopus bimaculoides | reverse complement strand
ATATATATACATATATATGTATGTATGTATGTGTATGTCTGTGTTTATCCCCCCAACATCGCTTGACAACCGATACTGGTGTGTTTACGTCCTCATAACTTAGCAGTTCGGCAAAATAAACCGATAGAATAAGTACTAGGCTTACAAAGAATAAGTCCTGGGATCAATTTGCTTGACTAAAGGTGGTGCTCCAGCATGGCCACAGTCAAATGACTGAAACAAGTAAAAGAGTAAAAAGAGAGTAATCGCATCAAAATCTTAAAGCTACAAGATAATACATGATTAAATCAAAATAATGTGCATAAATGAGCAATACCTTCAATATAGATTGAACTCCTTAACTGCAGTGGAGGCAATCTAGAAGGAGAACTCCAAAATTCATACCCTCTTTCAACTTGTCGTAAGCCAGCATGGAAGAGTATGATTAATATAATTAACATGAGGTATGTCTTATAACATAGAGTCATACCATGGAGGCAATTATTCCATGTTAGTGTGCATTCTGCCACAGTTGGAGGATTGTGGGGTATATATATATATATATATATATATATATATATATATATATATATATATATATATAT
>NC_068994.1:41901273-41904419 GCF_001194135.2 Octopus bimaculoides | reverse complement strand
AAAAGACACCATTTCGAGCGTGGCCGTTTTCGTGCGGGTGACACGTAAAAGCACCCACTACACTCTCTGAGTGGTTGGTGTTAGGAAGGGCATCCAGCTGTAGAAACTCTGCCAAATTAGATTGGAGCCTGGTGTAGCCATTCGGTTGCACCAGTCCTCAGTCAAATCGTCCAACCCATGCTAGCATGGAAAGCGGACGTTAAACGATGATGATGATGATGATGATGATGATGATACCCAGGTCTTTCGTTGCTTCCTTGCATTCTTTAATCGTACTCCCTTTGTAATATCCTGCCACTTATATTATGGCATTCAAACCTCAAGGGTATGCCCTGGCACTTGCCACCATCTATATCTCTCTCTTCCTTTACTCAACCATCTTATTTATACTCTGATCCCCGTTCCTTATGAGCATGTCCAGCATTTTGCCACCATCTCCATCCTACAGTCTTCCACTCTCTCTCTCTCTCTCTCTCTCTCTCTCTCTCTCTCTCTCTCTCTTTCTCTCTCTCCTGCACTTCCCTCAGGTTGGACAACCATGTATTTTCTTTGTGGTAGCACACCTGTTTCTGTCTTCATTCCTGATCTTTCTCCCTCCGGCCAGGTAACATTGTACTTCCTCTACAGCAAGACACCTATATCTATCTCGCTATAGCCTTTTCATCATCACCTCCACCAATGCCTCCTCCTCTCTTAAAGATTTTTGCCTTGCATGTACTTGGTGACCCTGTCAGTACAGGTGCCACTTAAAAGCACCCAATCCACACTGTAAAGTGGTTGGTGTTCGGAAGGGTATCCAGCTACCTTACCTGTGCTTGTGCTACGTAAAAAGCACTAAGTCCACTCTGCTGAGTGGTTGGTGTTAGGAAGGGCATCCACCTGTAAAAATCCCACCCAAACAGTCACAGAAGTCTGGTGCAGGCTTTGGCCTGGTTGGCTTTTGATGATGCTGATGACATTTGACATCTTTTATCTTTTATCTTTTATCTTTTACTTGTTTCAGTCATTAGACTGCGGCCATGCTGGGTCACTGCCTTGAAGAATTTATAGTCAAATGTATCGACTTCTTTTTTTAAACCTGGTACTTATTCTATTGATCTCTTTTGCTGAACTGCTAAGTTATGCAGGCATAAACACACCAACACTGGTTGTCAAGCAGTTAAAGGGGGGTGGGGGGCACAAACACAGACACATACATAAGTATACACACATATATATATATACATTTATACAATGGGCTTCTTTCAATTTTTATCTACCAATCCAGTCACAAGGCTTTGATCAGTCCAAAGTCATAATAGAAGCCAGTTGCCCAAGGTGCCATGCAGTGGGACTGAACCCAGAACCATGTGGTTGGGAAGCAAGTTTCTTACCATACAGACATATCTGCACCCATGTGACCTGTAACATAGTAACCTGATTGTTAAAGGGTTAAAATAGGAAGTTTGTATCATAGAAATATGAGTGGTCTCAGGCATGTTAGTATCAAAAGGATTAAACCTTATTATTGTCAACTTTTAGAACTGATGAATAGTGTGGCAATCATGATAGCAAATTACTGGAATCCCCAGAGATGTCTTGTAATATCAGATAATTCCCTAAAATGTCTTGTGATATCAGATGAGAAACCTTATCATGGTATCAGTTGAAAACATAATTGAAATCCAATAAAATTTTGTTAATTCTCAGTTTTAAGCCACTAAGTCTGTTTTAGATTTGCTTACTTGTGTTTTATTAAGGAAAATTTGATTCCCTAATAAGTTTCCATATATATATATATATATATATATATATACATATATATAAGCTAAATAGTCCCAGGTTGTGTATCTCTAAAGTTATATGCTTGTTTTGGCTCTTTGCATTCTGAGTTCAAATTCAGTTGTCAGAGTTAACCAACTGACCATAGGAACAGAGATGAGTTGGTTGGGACCAGCTGCTTCAACACTGGTGATTTGGCAAGGCTTACTGGACATTGAACCGGTTTTGGTGGCAGTAATTTTTCGCATTGGAGTCAAACATGCCACACATATGTGCACAGAAATATACACATACAGGTAGAAAGAAGAAGAGAGAGGGAAAGAAAGAGAGAGAGAGAAAGACACAGAGAGAGAAAGACACAGAGAGAGAAAGACAGAGAGAGAGAGAAAGACACAGAGAGAGAAAGAGAGAGATTACACTTTATTAACTGAACATGATTAACATAAACACATTCCCTCTCCACATGGAAATAAAGAGAAATATGCTCACACACATAAACAGAGAGAGAGAGAGAGAAAGAAAGGGAGAGAATGAGAGAGAGAGAGAGAGAGAGAGAGAGAAAGAAAGAAAAGGAGAGAATGAGAGAAACATTAAAACGTATGACGTCAAATAAGTCAGCATCAAATCAGTGACTACAAAAATCTGGGGCCACAACAGTGCCAAAATGTCTCATATACCACAGAAAGACACTGTTCAAGCAGCACTTTTCTATCATGGACAAATAAGCATACAACCAGCTTATGCACACTGGTAATGACATAATACAGGCAGCAAAGAGATTGAGTCATTAAACACCATGAGGCATTTGTTCCAAAGATATCTGCTCTGAGTTCACATCTCACCGAGGTCAACAAGATGTTGCATTTATTTTAAGATAGTATTGTGTAATGTAATAGATATATTGTTGCTATTTCTAGCATGTCGAGTGACCATGTAGAGGCTTCTTAATTGGCTCAGTCCCCATCTTATTTCTTTGTTTGCTACTTTTAGCATATTTTCTAGCATGGGGGACATACACTCTACTGAATCTGGTGAATAATGTAGTTGAGGTTGCTTGTCTTTCGGTACTGTTATGACTTCAGCAACTATCTCACAATGCAATATTAAATATATGTGGTGTAGTTAGTAATGATACATCTTGTTTGACTACAAGTGTCTACTGTATTAACCCTTTGTGGCTCAGAAGTTTGCCTCTTTAAAAGGTTAATATCAGTTAATATCAGTTAAAGCCATAATTGTACTCTAGTAAAACTCGGTCAATTCTCAAAGATATTTATTTCCTTGCATTTTCCTCCTCCTCTCTTCCTCCTCCTCTCTTCCTCCTCCTCTCTTCCTCCTCCTCTCTTCCTCCTCCTCTCTTCCTCCTCCTCTCTTCCTCCTCCTCT
>NC_068994.1:41898500-41901044 GCF_001194135.2 Octopus bimaculoides | reverse complement strand
CCACCACCACCACCACCATCATCTTCCTCCTCCTCCACTATCACCACCACCACCACCACCAACAACAACAACCACAACAACAGCTCTGTCCTCCACCTCCACCTTCATCACCACCACCACCATCACCACCACCACCAAAAACAACAGCAACAACAACAACAACAACAACTCTCTCCTCTTCTTCCTCGTCATCAACATCATCACTTTAACATGCATGAAGCAGATGGAATTTATTGATATCACTTGTATGAGGGTGACACTCACTCACAACTTCAGCAAAACGTTTCCTTCCATATTGCTCCGGCTGACTCAGCCGTAAAAGGGCAACCCTGTGACTGACTGGAATTCCGTTCAGGGTGGGGGGATGATGACCCGCCCACCTACCCAGTGGAGTGGTATTACTCGAAAGCGAAAACAACGCAACATGCATTGTGACCAGTGGTATGTAGCAACATCTGATAGACTGCGTGGTACAGTGACATATAAATGAATCACTGTCCCCTTTCAATTTCTGTCTACCCAATCTACACACAAGGCTTTAGTGAACTCAGAGGTATAGAAAAAAAAAAAACATAACCCAAGGTACCCTGCAGTGTGATTGAACCCAAAACCATATGATTGGGAAACAAACTTTTTAATCACACAGGCCTGTGCCTATACTATGCCTGGTACATTTAATCAGAAATCTGATTTCCTAATTAAATCTCCATATATTAGATAAATAGCACTAGGTGTGTCCCTTGGGTAGTTGCTCAGTATGGCCGTGTCTCGCATGGCACTGGCATTGTGCCAATATTAGAAATCAATACCGATACAGACTTGTTTACCATTTAGTTTAGTATTCACTGTTACTATAAAGTCAATATTACCTACCTAAGCTCTGCTTTTAGTCTTTAAATAAATAAGCATAAAGAATAATAATAAGAATTTCTCTTATTATGATTTCACCTTTGCTGTCTTCTATTTCAATTTACTAAAGCTGTTTGAGATAAAAATCCCTCTGTAGAAACATACAATACTTTTTAGAAATATAAGATGATGAGAATAAAAAGCAAAAAAAAAATAATAATAATAATAACCAGAAAGCTATTCAAAAAAAAAATCAAAACAAATATCGAAAATATTTTATTGTAGTCTTATCATTAAAACAGATGTGTGTATGTGTGTATGGATGTGCATGTGTATGTGTCAGTTAGTGTGTCTGTCTGTGTGTATGTGTATGCATTTGTATATGTTTATGTGTAATTTCATGTGTGTTTGTAGCTATCTATGTATGTTTGTGTGCATGGATGTATATAAGTGCGTGTGTGTAAATGTGAGTGGGAACATGAGTGACAGAAAGAAAGAGAGAAAGAGAGAGAGAGAGAGAGCATATAAAAGCAAAAAGAAAGACTTTTCTGTAACCTATTATCAGAAATAATTAATATATACATAATACAGTGATATATGTTTGTATGTATGTGTGTGCATATGTATATATACATACACACACATATATATGTATGTATGTATATATATATATATACATATACACATATATATATATGTATACATATATACATATACATATACATATATACATGTACACATACACACATATCTATACATATATACACATATATTACATTTGTAAATATATAAACACTCATATTTTACGATTTCTTGCCTATATAATATAAATGATTTTAAAAATATAGATACATATATATGTATGTGTGAGCTTCTACGTCTTGTATGAATATATGAATGCAAATGTGTATGTGAGCATGCAAATTTATGCTTATGTGATTTATTATATTACTGCAGGGAGTGTCAGAGAAATGTGAGAAATTAATTCTCCTGAGGTGTATATAAATGGCTTATCACTAGGACTATTGATAGAGATTTCAACCTCAGAAACATTGCTAAATTAATACAAAAATAGCTGGTTCCTTTATTTATTTTGTATTAATATATTTCATATATGTTGTATATTTTTTAATGTATTTTCATATATTTTATATTTACTTTTTTTTTTTAAGCCTAACAATTCTTTCCTACATATCATAGGGAGACAGAGATAAATATGCAAAAAAAAAAAAAAAAAAATCAAATAAAAGTAAAACAATGTTAAGGTGATATAGAATAAATATCAAGATAAAGTATAAATTAAATTAGAGGGCTAACGAGGGATCAATGGATAGATAAATAGATAGATAGATGAATAGTATGAGAAAGAGAGAGGGGGAGAAAGTGAGAGAGAGAGAGAGAGAAAGGGAGAGAAAGAGAGAGAAAGAGAGAGAAAGGGAGAGATATAGTTTTTGTGCATGTGATTATATATTCGTGTGTGTGTATATATATGTAGGTATGCAGGCATACGTACATATATATATATAATATATATATATAATATATACATATATATATGTAATATATAACATATATATATGTATATATGTAAATATATATATATATACAAATACGCACACATATATATTTATATAATGTATATTTTATATATATATATGTATATATATATATATATATATATATATATATATATAT
>NC_068994.1:41896236-41898238 GCF_001194135.2 Octopus bimaculoides | reverse complement strand
GTTTTAGTGTTTAGTGAGGCAATAGATTGGAAACTGGAAAACTTCCAAGTCTGCGTGAAAAGTGCACCAATTGTATGCTTTGGCTGGCAGAAAGCGTGGCTTGTATACACAGTATGGAAGAATGCAATTTTTATTTGAATCGGTGTGCAACGAAGATCAAGACGATGCATGTTAAAAAGACAATGGCAGTGCAAACTAAAGCAGGAAATATTTCCTTCGCTAATAATTTTCATCTTTATTTTTATATTTATTGTTATTTACATTATCTTTCTTCTTTTTTTTTCTTCTTCTTTTTCGTCTTTTCTTCTTCTATCTCTTGCCATCATCATCATCATCACCATCACCACCATTATCATCATTATTATCATCATTATTATCATCAATATCATATTGTTATTGTTGTTGCTATTTTATTGTTGTTATTGTGGTTGTATTATTGTTGATTTTGTTATGTTGTTGTTGTTATACTATCATCATCATCATCATCATCATCTTCATTATCCTCCACCTCACCTTCATCACCATCGACTTCATTATTATTATGTTAATCTAAAAGTAACATAAAAATTGAAAACTAAAAAGAAAAAAAAAACAAGGACACCAAACAAAACAAAAACCGAAACAAAAATTAAAATGAAAGAATTCAGAATTTTTCTTTGAGTGGTATTCATTTTTAAAACCAGTTTCCTTTTACCACTTTCAAAAACCTAATCACAATAAATTCTTGCATGTTTCTGTCACTACTTGATTATAGATGGTGCTGTAATCATGTTGAGATATTCAGGTCATTTTGACTTTTAGAAATCTCATACATGATCCGTCCATACCTGTTTTCAAAAAAGAGGGTTGCTGTATATATTATATACACACATACTTTGATACACACATACAGATGCAAATACACATGCACACACAATATATAGATATATGGTGGTGCCCTAGCATGACCACATCATTAAAGCTGAAACAATTTAAAGAATATATATATATATATATATATATATATATATATATATATATAATACAGAATGGGACAAGAACGCAAAACATCCAGATAGACGATACAAAGAAAACAAGGACAGGTCATTCGGAGTTTTCTTTCCTCAGTCGAGATCCAGATTAACCTTGCAATTTCGGCTATACATGTGTGTATGATTGTGTGAAGACTATATGAATGTATTTAAGGCACACAGTTTAGCCATCTCACAACAGTTGTAAATTGTAAAACATGACTGTCACCACTGCTACATGAACCTGAAGATTGCATAGTTCAATGCATGAAAGTACTGGTTCAATCACAATGGACATTTAATATTCTATCATTTCATTATATTATATTATATTATATTATATTATATTATATTATTATAAGATTGTAAATAAAACATTAAAATCAGACAAAGTTGGAATTTCTTTGAGTAATACACACACACACACACACACACACACTTACACATAAGAGTCTTTGACTCTTGTATCTACCACTGTAGGTGCTACGTGCACCCTCGATGACAATTGAAATTTTCCTTTTTGGTTTTATATTGAGTCTAGCCACCTTCATTATTGTATGTATATAAAAATTAACAGAATGAGATAAAAAATCCAAGGTTGTGAAGTTTTCAGAACATTTATAAAGCGAAGGTCTTACAGCTGTTGCCGGAATATTTTATATATCCCTTCATCAGAGTTGGTGTGAGAAAATGTTTAAGTAATAGTTATTATAGAGAAGATATGAAATACAGAATGAAGTGGAGGAATGAAAACAAACGTGAGATACATAAGGATATTGTATCTGCAGTTCCATTTTTTTGCAGAATGGTGTATATATAATATCCTTATGTATCTCACATTTGCTTTCATTCCTCCACTTCATTCTGTATTTCATATCTTCTCTATAATAACTATTACTTAAACATTCTCTCTCACCATCTCTGATGAAGGGATATATAAAATATCCCAGAAACAGCTGTAAGACCTTCTCTTTATAAATGTTCTGAAAACT
>NC_068994.1:41893696-41895479 GCF_001194135.2 Octopus bimaculoides | reverse complement strand
ACACACACACACACACACACACACACACACACACACACACACACACACACACATATACACGACAGACTTGTTTCAGTTTCTGTCTACCAAATCCAGTCATAAGACTATAGTAGAAGACACTTGCCGAAGGTGCCATGCAGTGAGAGTAAACCTGGAACCACGTGGTTGGGAAGCAAGCTTCTTACCACACAGCCATGCCAGCGCCTATTAGTGCAAGACGACAAATTTTCAGGGCATGGATTTGACCAAATAAGACCATAACTATTTGAGTGTAAAGATGGCCATGTGGGAAAGGAGCCCACTCTGACACTTTATGGTTGTGGGCTTGAACCCATGTATGGCATTTTTGACAAGTATATCTCACCTTAGTATTGTATAAAACTTTTAGATATAGAATCTGGTCAAAGACACAAATCCTTTGGTTATAAGATGGATATAACATGATTCAGTTTACCAATGCACAATTTTATGTATGTATGCATGTATGTATGTATGTATGTATGTGTGCTATGTGTATATCTATCTATCTATCTATCTATCTATCTGTCTGTCTGTCTGTCTGTCTGTCTGTCTCTCTGTCTATTTATCCATCCATCTCTCTCCCCTTTCTCTGTAACTATATACATATATATATATATATATATATATATATATATATATATATATATATATATATATATAGATACACACACACACACACACACACACACATATATATAACAAAGGAGGTGGATAATGAGAGAAAGCGAAAGAGTTGAATCCAGTATCTAGGATGTATCCATTATATTCCACCATCTATTATAAGACAAGTTAGTTTTCTCTATTATACAACTCTCTGTGAATATATAATTGTATTATATAATGCTAAACATGTGTATTGATATATAGTTTATAACGCTGAAGTTAATAATACTGCATGGAGAGGATTACAAAACAGCTATAATCATATGGAAATCATAAGGAAATAATAAATCTATATTCGCCTCTCATACCCTTTTATGATTATGTATGTATGTATGTATGTATGTATGTATGTATGTATGTATGTATTTATCTATCTATCTATTTATCTATATATCTATCTATCTATTTATCTATCTATCTACCTGTCTATCTGGCTATCTACCTTTGTATATATACACCCACATATATATAAAATTGCTGTGATTCACTAAGAGTGATAAATTGCAGAATTCAATATACAAGCAAGGAATATTCTTTTATACTTTACAACGGAAAAGCTCATAACTTCAGTACTCTGTGTTACATGTTTCCAATCATTCAACTTGTAATTTGAACATGTTTCCCTTGAAATATCTGTTGCTTGAATATATTTTGAAATAATATGTTAATATGAAATAATATGTTAATAATATGTGAAATAATATGTTAATATTATGAAATAATATGTTAATAATATGTGAAATAATATGTTAATATTATGAAATAATATGTTAAGGAAACTACTTATCTTTATGTTCCTTGCATGTGACACATGCACTAACAGTTGTTTCAAATACACAATTTACATTACCTTTTTTTGGTTCTTGTGAGAATATTCGGGACAACTTAAACTTGATGCAAGCAAAATCATTCTCATAACTTACCTCAAGAGATTGTTTTGTTGTGATGTTTATTGTAATATTTTTACAACATATTTATGCATGCACACTTTGCATGTGTTTCTTCATATATATACATACATATCTGTACATATATACATGTACACACATATGCATACATATGTATATGTATATATATATATATATATATATATATATAT
>NC_068994.1:41892236-41892901 GCF_001194135.2 Octopus bimaculoides | reverse complement strand
ATATACATATTTTTTTCATTTTTCTCATTGTACTACCATGGCAGACTACAAATCTTTCCTCCTCACTCTTCACAACCACCTAAAACAACACTTCTGCACACTTCCTTCCCATTGCTTTCAGCCTTCCATTAACCTTTCTTTACTCATTTTCAAAAAAGCTCATTTCTCTAGCCACATTTCGTTTCTCAGTTGCTCCTTACATCACCGCCTCATCCCTAAAGGTTTCCACCTCCATTTTCACCCTACTCTCCACTCTGCAACAACCATCCTACCCAATAAGGAAAAAAAAAAAAACCAAGAATCCCCATGATAGATCGCTAACCACTACACATTTTTTGTTTCTCTGCTTGTTTGTTTCCTTGTTTCTTTCTGTGTTCCTTTCTGTAGAAGAGTGTAGGCTCGAAACGTTAAAGACTTTTTCAATTCCTGAGCATTATACTAATACATCTGTTTGTTTTCTACACCACTTGTCTTCGTCTTTTGTTTTTTTTGTGAATTCTCCCTATATATATATATATATATATATGAGTAAAGTTTAATTGCCAACTTAAAGTGGCAGTCCTGGTTAGGACTACGACTTTAAGGTGGCAAATAAACTTTATTCTATAGTTCTGTTACTGCACGTTTCTCGTTCAGAGATTTAGAACTAATAGTTCCTCTATTTA
>NC_068994.1:41889618-41891970 GCF_001194135.2 Octopus bimaculoides | reverse complement strand
ATATATATATATATATACATATATATATATATATGTATATACATACACACACATAATAATCTCCTAACATATTAATGAGTGTTTTTATATATTTGTTTATATTTATATATTTGTCCAGAATCACACCGGATGTAGAGGAGAGAAAATAGTAGTTCATTGAAGGAGAAGTAGTGAGAGTAAAAGCCCTTACTGAGAGCGAGTGAGAGAAAGTAACAGCAATGAGAAAAAGGAAGGGGGTGATAGATGAATTAGGAAGGAATAGGTGAAAAACAATCAGTATTTCAACTCTGTGTGAGTATATGTGTGTATGTGTGTGATTGTACAAGGGTAGTATGTGAATGTTTGTATGTGTGTTTATTATGTTCCTTATTTGTACCTTATTTATATATAAAATACTACAATTAGCCATTATTATTGATGGCACGTGGTCAGCTAGTAGCCCCATAATAAGCAACTGTATGCCATTAGCCATTAGAAAACCTCTGGCATTATTGTTTTATGAAACATATCTTTTTTATTAATTTGATATATTATATTTTAAAAGTAAGATAGTATAGCGTTATGTACGGTGGGTATATAGAATACTGCATTTTTTCAGGGAAGAATTTATAATTTATATTATAAGAGTATAATATTAGTATTTATAGATGAATCCTGAAGACAGCTTCTAGCAAGTGGTTCCTCAACATGATAGAAATAGTAAACAAATATCTTTTTTAACGAAATGCATCCTGTCAAAGTTGGAGTGAGGTGGACACATAAATAATGTAGTCTTAGATAGGCAATGGAAAAGATGTAGTGTTTATGGCTGGAACATATTCGATAGAAGATTTGTTCCATTGGGCTGAAATGGGGATTGAACAACAAGAAAGTGGAGAAATAACTGTTAAATTACAAAGAGCTGCTGTGGCTGAAGTTGTTGCTTATTGTTAATTGATGCTGCTGCTGAAAGATTGACAGACATGTATGTATGTATGTATGTATGTGTGTATGTATGTATGTATGTATGTATGTATGTATGTGTGTATGTATTTATGTATGTATGTATGAAATAAAATAAGTAAATAGATTTGTATATATATATATATATATATATATATATATATATATATATATATATATATATATATATATATATATATATATATATATATATATATATATATATCTGTCTGTTTGTTTGTCTCTCTGTGTGTATGTATATATAAAGAAATTTAAAAAAATGTTTTAAAGGACATTGTCAATGATGGCACCAGAACATGTCTAAATGGAGTTAATGTGTTCTTAATACCAAATGTCTGCTTATCGACTATAAATATTTTTCTCCAACTTTCTTTTATCTTTTTATCTGAGTGACAATAACTGTCTTTATACTTATTACTGTGTGCTATCATTCAGTGACAGTATCTGGATACTCCCACTTTGTACATCTTAAATATCCATATTTAAATTATAATTCCATTTGCTGAGAATCAATGAATTATTCAACAAGTCATTGTGTCATTCCATTTTGAGAAGTTGCCTGATCAGCTTAGGAGTTGCATTGTGTAATGCATAGACAGAATAAATGTTTTTTGCTTACATCAAGATAAAAATTTCCTATGAAACAATTGTAACAACACTCATAAATACGCTTTTTTAAATTTTATACCACATTATACATTTTATTCTTTAAATATTTTGTATACCATGTGATTTTGTCTAGCCAATTAATGGCAAGCTTCATGTTCATACGATGACTTGACTCTTAATGGACCCCTATAACTGAAATGCATATACATATACATACGTACATATATATACACACACATATATATATGTGTGTGTATATATATATATATATATATATATGTATTTCTTTTTTCTCTCCTTGTTTCTTTTTGTGTTCCTTTCTATTGAAGAGCGTAGGGTCGAAACGTTAAAGACTTTCTCTATTCCCGAGCGTTATACTAATACATCCATTTGTTGTTTACACCACCTGTCTTCGTCTGTTGTTTTTATGTAAATTCTCCCATATATCATGCTAGCATGGGTTGGACGATTTGACTGAGGACTGGTGAAACCGGATGGCAACACCAGGCTCCAGTCTGATTTGGCAGAGTTTCTACAGCTGGATGCCCTTCCTAACGCCAAGCAATGTTAATTCTCTAAATGAAGTATTAACAGTAACTGCACGATAAAGTGAAGTATATTGCCACTTAAGTGTGGCTGACCCCTAGGGGTGGATGTTACTGTTGCTTTTAGCCCCAGGAGGACATCTCCTCCAGCTGGCTTATCGACACACTACTGTGTCCTGTTTGTTTGTTTTTTTGTTTTTTGTTGTTTTGTTTTTTTGTTTTATATATATATATA
>NC_068994.1:41878434-41889356 GCF_001194135.2 Octopus bimaculoides | reverse complement strand
TATATATATATATATATATATATATATATATATATGTATGTGTATATATATGTATATGTATATATATATATATGTATGTGCATGTATATATATACATATATATGCATGCGCACACACACACACATTTATAATGATGGATTCTCTTTTTGTGAATGACAAATGAGGGTCCAGTAAAATAAAGTAGTAATCATGTTCTAAAATGTGTCTCTTGAGGGCCTGCTAATGCCTTGAAACCCTTTTGGCAAATGGAACAAGTAAAAGATTCAGTTTACTCGAGTGTTTGTGGATCCTTTGTTATATGTTTTCTTGAGTGGACAGCAAGGCCTGCTTTGCTTCATGTCACGAAACCTCAGTGACAAGTAAGGTGTCCACTTAGAAGAGGAGCATTAGTGAAACTTGAAGAAATTTTTAATATTCTTATTGCTATTTATATACCTAACTTTAGATACCTAACTTCATAGATATTTATAAAACTGTTTCATGGTGTGAAAAATTTAAAGGACAGTCGGTCAGTTGAGTTATTGGAACATCAGAGAGGATGCTTCACAGTATTTGTCCTGAGTCACTTCAATTTTAGATCAAACCCCACCAAGGTCAACTTTATCTCTCCTGGGTCAATGAGAATATAATCGCCATTTCTCCCTCTGCTCACCTGGATTTCGGAACTTGCACCTTTGTTAGAAATGAATATGATAACAATTTTGATAATGTCTTCAATTTTGTTCTATGATAACAATGATGATGATGATAATGATAATGATAATGATAATGATGATGAGGACAATGAATATGAGGATGATGATGAATATGATGATAACAATGACGATGAAGATGACGATGAAGACAATGATGGTGACAGTGAGGACAACATGATGATAATGGCAATGATGCTGATAGTGCTGGTGAGATGATGATGATGATGATGATGATGATGATGATGATGATGATGATAATGATGACAATGATGGTGATGATAATAAGGACTGCAATGATAAATGGGGGACTGTGATATGGATGACGATGATAAATGGTGACGGCAACGAGTTGAAGGAGGAGGAGGTGAAGGAGGAGAGGGAGGAGGAAGTAAAAGAAGAGCATAGTGACAACAAGGATGATGATGAGGAGGACAAAAAGGAAGTGGCTTAAAAATCATGACAATGATAAATCATGAAAATTCAATCATCCATACATCTGACTCCTGCTCCATTCCATCCTGCATTGATGATATCATTGTTGATTCTTTAACCACCATAATCTCCATCATCACCAATTCTATAATGTAAAATACTTACTGATGTCTCTCCCCATGATTGTAATATATTTGTCATCAATCTGTGCTATCACTGGTAGTTTTATTTTTATATTGTTAAGCTGATGAAACTTATAAAATACATATTTCTTTCCATTGAGTAATCCCTGGCCAACCGCAGAGGTACGTATTCAATATAAAAAACAACAAAATAATTGTGTTAAATAATAAATGGCTGTATAAATAAATAAAGGAAAGCAAATCATTTGAAACACATTAATTATGAAATCTCTCTGTTTACTGGCTTTGGAATCAATACATACAGCAGAACATAATACCAACTGTTTTGAACAAACACTGTGGCTTGTAAAGTGGCTCTTTTTATTATAACCCAAGGTTTACCACTGACCTGTGAGGGAATTTAACGTACAAAATGTGAATATGGAAAAGAGGACATTAAAACAGTGGCACGGCTAGACTGTGTGCTGTTCAGGAAAGTTCCTGAACCTTCCCCATGCTGCTGCCCCCATTCACTGACCTTATATAGGCTTATACAGCAGACCCAAAAATGTGGCCTCCACAAAAGCATTAACCAGGGTGTGTCACCTCTGTTGCCTTGCATCTACAGCATTAAAATGATGATGATGATGATGAAGGTGGTGCTGGTGCTGGTGCTGGTGAATAATGATAATAAAAATTATAATGATTTCAGATTTTGGCACAAAGCCAGCAGTTTCAAGGAAGGGAGCAAGTCGATTCCATCGGCCACAATACTCAACTGGCACTTATTTCATCAATCTTGTAAGAATGAAAGGCAAAGCTGACCTCAGCAGAATTTGAACTCAGAACGTAAAGACAGATGAAATAACACTAAGCATTTTGCCTGGCATGCTAACTATTCTACCAGCTTGCTGCCTAATTAGTAATAATAATGATAATAATAATCCTTTGTACTATAGGCACAAGGCCTAGATTTTGTGGAGAGGAGGGACAGTTAGTCACATCAACCCCAATATTTAATTCATTGACCCTGAAAGGATGAACGGCAAAGTTGACCTCAGCAGAATTTGAACTTAGAATATAGCGGCAGACGAAATACTGCTAAAAATTTCACCTGGTGTGCTAACGATTCTGCCAGCTCACCACCTTATTAATAATAATAATGATAATAATTATTTCTTCTCTAGGCACAAGGCCTTGAAAATTTTGAGGGAAGAAGGATAGTCGATTACATCGACCCCAGTACGTGACTGGTACTTATTTCATTTACCTCAAAAGGGTGAAAGGCAAAGTTGACCTCAGTGGAATTTGAACTCAGACCATAGCTGCAGACGAAATACCACTATGCTTTTCACCTGGTATGCTAATGATTCTGCCAGCTCACTACTTTATTAATAATCTTTTCTTCTCTGGGCACAAGGCCTGAACATTTTGAAGAGGGGGCCACTTAATTAGACCAACTCCAGTATGGAACTGGTACTTAATCTACTGATCCCAAAAGGATGAAAGGCAAAGTTGACCTGTAGCAGCAGAAGAAATAACGCTAAGCATTTCACCTGGTGTGCTAATGATTCTGCCAGCTTGCTGCCTTATCAATAATAATAATGATAGTAATAATAATAATAATATTCATTGTTACTTTATCACATTTCAAACCAGTCATATGCTACTATTATATGGTCAAAGAAATCATTTTAGGAGATTATATAACTGTAGTAATATAATAACATGAACATTCTAACAGCATTAAATCTATAACTTATTAATATTGAAATTTTATTTTACCTACTGTCATCACTTGAAATTAATGAATATATAAATTTATCAAATTCAATTATTTATAATTGGGCTGTAATTAAGAATTTTATGAGAAACTTTTCATTTATTTTCTTGGCAAGTTACAGCTATTTTGTTTGCTCTAAATAGTCTTGTATTTCGGTAACATTGTATGCAGTAATGTAATAAATACCAAGAATATTGATTATATATGATGTATTAGAATCTGAAACTAAAACTATAGCAGACCTCTCCTGTTAATTCTATAATGTAACCAAGTGCAACTAAAGTATATAGTCACAGAAATTTGATTCCTAAATTGATGATAAAAACATAATAAGGTATGTCTCTCAGTTTGCAAGCTAAATTCTCAAGTTAAACCATTCATATAAAATGCCGAATTTTTGACTGACATTTAATTCATCTAAACAAAACTAATGTTACCTTCGTTTCTTTAAGATACAAACTTATAACAAAACTTAATAAATAACAAATATATTTCAGAAAGATTCTTATCATTCATCATTATCATCTTTGTCTTTATCTTTATCTTCATTTAACGTGTCTTTTTCCATGCTGGACTGTCTGACAGGAACTGACCAGCCAGAAGACTGTATTGAACTCCAATGTCTACTTTGGCATGTTTCTACACTTGGATGCCCTTTTGAATGCCAACCCTTTTACAGCATGTACTTGGTGCTCTTTTCATGGCATCAGCACATGTTACCATATACTTGCAGGACAGGACCCCTTAACTGAATGGGGTATAGTATTGAAGGAGGTGAAAGTATGTTAAAAGGATAGGAACAGGTCTCTTGCTAAAGAGGTAAACGCAAGACCTTCCCAGCAGGAAAGCAGAAGAGAGAGAGACACACCTTCAAGGTATAAGCTGAATATAAGAAAGAGAACAGGTATAGAGGACTTGAAGGGGTAGGTAAGTGCACTAGAAGGGAAATAGTGTGAAAGATGATTAGAGATAAGGGATTGAGGTAGACCCATTGATTATCAGTTTGGGGGTGTAGAGTGAAGTGAAGGAAATAGAGGTAAGTCAAGGTGGAAGAGGTGATAAGTGACAGTAGTAGGGATTCAATGGGAAGTGCAGGGAATAAATGGCATTATTTACAGCACCTTAACCCTTTTGTTACCAACCCGGCTGAAACCGGTTCTGGCTCTGAGTACAAATGTCTTGTCTTCATAAGTTTTGAATTAAATTCTTTGTTATATTTAAAGTAATTGAAAGAAACACAGAGCATCTTAAAATAAATACAGTAATGAAAAGGTTAAAGTGGCAAGCTGGAAAAACTGTTAGTAATATGCTTAGTGGCATTTTGTCTGTCCTTACATTCTCAATTCAAATTCCACCGAGTTCAACTTTGCTTTTCGTACTTTCAGGGTTTACAAAATAAATACCAGTTGAAAACCGGGGTTGTTGTAATCAACTTATCCCTCCTCTGAAATTGCTGGCCTTGTGCCAAAATTTGAAGCCATTATTTACAACACCCGAGTGAATAGTACTGCAGTAAGAAGATTGGTGGATGGACAGGTGTTAAAAGATAAATTGTTGGGTAAGTCTTGGTGGGACATGATTTTTACTGAGATGGACAGGTCTTCTCAAGTATGAGATAGCTTTTCATTAACTGAAATATTTAGAAATATGGTGGAGAGACTGGGAAGACTGACATTATATGAATCATGAATGTCAATATGTGGGAAGGGAATAGTTATCTACAAGACCAATACCTTATAGATACAATCTCCATCAAAGATCAAAATGTCAAGCAAAGTTTAATATAGAATAGAACTGGATGTCAATAAATAGAAAGACTTCAGACATTGAGCTGGCAGAATTGTTAGCATGCCAAGATGGCGAGCTGGCAGAAACGTTAGCATGCCGGGAAAAATGCCTAGCGGTATTTTGTCTGTCTTTATGTTCTGAGTTCAAATTCTGCCGAGGTTGACTTTGCCTATTGGGGTCGATAAATTAAATACTAGTTGCATACTGGGGTTGATCTAATCGACTGGTCCCCTCCCCAAAAATTTCGGGCCTTGTGCCTGGAGTAGAAAAGAATTGCTAGCATGCCAGGCAAATTCCTTAGCAGCAATTCAACCATCTTAACATTCTGGGTTCAAATTCCTCTGAGGTCAACTTTGCCTTTCATTCTTTTGGTGTCTAGAAAATAAGTACTAATTGAGTACTGGGGTCAATATAATCGACTTATCCCCTGCACAAATTTGTGCCAAAATCTTAAACCAATAAGTAGGACTCTTGCCCCACCAAAAAGATGTTTCATAGTAATTCAGTTGTACTTCACTGTATATAAGTACTAAATAAGTAAACAATTTGTTTGTTTGTCCCACGTACCATTGTCAGAGCCTATGTGTAGTTGCTTGCCCTCGATGATAAAGCAGCCAAATTCCCTTAAATCACTCTTTACTATCTTCAATAACAGCAAAAAAAAAAAAAAGAATAATAATAAATGTTTTAAGTATATGAATTCCGATATCTTTAGAGATATCACTTCCACTGGAGTCAACAACCAACATATTATTCATCTATGTGTAACAAGGAAAAGTTTAGTAATTAACTCTGTCTGTTTATGATGCGGACTCTCCTGCCAAAGATGATGTATGAGTGTTCAGCCTTTTTGCTGAAGGGCCTGCACAAATGATTTGTTTATAGTTATCAAATGTATGTGTTTGTACATTCGTTCACTCCCTCCGTCAAATCAACTTTGCCTGAACAGGTGCACAGTATACCACACGTCAGGTGTTAAAGTGATTGCTGAGAAATGTGAGATGAAGTATTTTGCTCAAGAACACTACGTACCACCCGGTCTAGGAATTGAACCCATAATCTCATGATTGTGAGTACAACATCCTAACCACTAGGCCATGCATCTGTTTATAATATGTAAGATCATAGTTAAAGTGTAGGAAAATAAACAGAATTTTGTAAAGGTAATTAATTCATCTCGTTGGACTTACAACTGATTTGATTTCAACAGTTTATGTAAACTATTGCAGGTGTATTAGAAATATAATATTTCTAAATCTCTCAGAGAGATTTAAGCAGTAGTGGAGCGATAAAGTTGTAGTATATTGTCACATTAAGTTGACAATATACTACAACTTTATTGCAGGTGTATAATTTAATTGATATATAGAGCTGGTGTGTAATAACAATGAATTATTATGTTTATATCTGCAAAGAATCATAATTAGAAATTCTTGATACTTGTATAACACAGCTGTCAAGGTAAATTAGAAATTTTTTCAAGTGAGCTGTTGCTAAAATATTGTGTTGAGTCAAAAGTTTTGCAATACTTTGGAAACTTATTGGCTTTATTTGTCAAGTTACAATAAAAGCAGCCTAGCATTCAAAGTAGAGGCCTGTCTGAAATCACACTGTCTGAAGACATTATTTTACAAGTTCTTTAATATGCTGATACCAGTTCTTGTCCTTCAAAGTAAAGAATTCCTTCGCTGAAGCTTTCACCTCCTCTTGTGGGATGAAGTGTTGTGAGCGCAGGAAATGAGCTATGGATTAGAACAAGTAATAAACCGAGGGAGCTAGGTGTGGACTGTATACTGGGTGTGGCATCAGTTTGATTCCTTCAAATCCCTGGAGTTTATTCTGGGTCATTTGAGCTTGCTTTCATTAACCAATGTTGGGTCTTCTTGCCACAAAATGGCATACATCTCTTCCAGCTGTTTGGAGTATAGGTTAACATTGATGGTTCGACCACCTAGAATGAACTTGCAGTTAATTATCCCCTCATAATTCCACCAGATGCAGAGCATCACCTTGTGTTCAATGGTGACAGATTCCAGAAGCTGGCCCTTGCATAACCACTACTTATACACATTCGAATTGTAGAAGAATATCTTCCTCTGATTATTACCTGTTCCAATCTATGGCTTGCTTCCTGTATTTGTGACACTTCATCAACCAACAGGAGGTGGAAGCTTCGGGGTAAGTGCTAATGGTTGTTTTGGCATTAGGAAGGGCATCCAGTCATAGAAACTATGCCAAATCAGACTGGAACCTTGGTGCAGCTCCCCAGCTTATCAGTTTTCAACCAAACTGTCCAACTCATGCCAGCATGGAAAACAGACGTTAAATGATGATGAGGAGGAGGAGGAGGATGACGATAATTTTAAGGCCTGAGATTTAGGGAAATGGGCTTGTTAGTTGTTTAAACTGACCTCTGTGCTTGTACTTATTTTTATACACTCCTGAAGAGATGAAAGATGAAGTTGACTTTGGTGAAATTCAGATTCAGAACATAAAGAATCAGAAATGAAGGGGCGAAATAATTTGTCGAATGCTATAAAATCTAATGGACATTGCAAGAACAGTGAACAGTGTGAAGTTTTACATAAAATGGGACAAGGTGGGGAAACGAAAATAATGATGGTAATAGTAACTAGTGTTTCTGATTTAGGCATAAGGCCAGCAGTTTTAGGGGTGGTATATAAATCAACAGCATTGACCCTAAGACTTGACTGGTACTTTATTTATTGAAGAATGAAAGACAAAATCGATTTCAGTGAGATTTTAAACCTTGAACGTAAATAGTGTGAAAAAATGCTACAAGACATATTGTCTGTTGCCCCTACAATTCTGATTTTTTATTGACTCTTAAAAAAAATATAATTCCTGCTAATTTAGGCAAGGAGCCTCAAATTTTTGTGGGGAGGGTAAAACCAGCTACATTCACCCCAGTGCACAACTGGTTTTCATTTTATCAATCCTGAAAGAATGAAAGGCAAAGTTGATCTCTGTTGCATTTTAATTTAAAACATAAAGAGACCGAGTCACTATGCATTTCGTCCAAAGCAGTAACAATGCTGCCAGCTTAACACCATTTAAGATAATCCTTTGTACTATAGGCACAAGAGCTGCATTTTTGAGGGAGAGGAACTTGTCAATTACATTAACCTCAGTGCTTAACTTGTACTTCATAAATCCTAAAAGGATGAAAGGCAAAGCTGACCTCAGTGCAATTTGAACTCAGAATATAAAGCTGGACAAGACGCCACTGAGTATTTTGTCAAGCATGCTAATGATTCTGCCAGCTCACAGCCCTTTAAAGTAATAATAAGGGAAAAACAAGAAGGAGATGGAAGAAGATAATGTTAATAAACAGGTTTATCAACACCCAGACAATTGTCATCATCACTAACAACAACAGCAACAGCAACAGCATTACCTCAACTACAACAACTTCCACTACTTCCTATACTCTTACCATCACCATCTGCAACAACAACAACAACAACAAGTACATTCTGTCCCCTTACTATCTGCTATAATCACACCATTTTCACTCCTCTATTAGCATAACACTTTAAATATTAGGATGTGATTGTAGCCATAAAGTCTTTATTTCAATTACATATGCTCTGCTAGACATGTTGATACCTTTCATTTACTTGGTTGCTTTCGTGACAGCCAGGGTACAGTAAATTGTTATTATGACCCATGAAAAAACAATGACAAATAGTTCTCACCTGCTCTACTATGTTTCATAATTTAACACCTGAATATAGAAAATATATATGGGAAAGCAAATTATTCATATGATATTATCTCATGTGCGTGTCGTGTGCTTGGGTGCATGTGTACGAGGATGCTTGCATGAGACTATGTCTGTGTGTGTGTGAGTATATCACACATGCGTGTGTATCATGCATGCATTCTAGTGTTTATGCATGCAGAAAATCTAAGTTGGGTGTAAGCGAACTTGTGACTCCATCAATAGTTTAACTTTTTCTCTCACTCTCTTTCTCTGTCCATACACATGCACACACACACATACTCACACACACAGACACACACACATGCTTGATCATATATGTATATATACATATACATATATATATATATATATATATACATATATATACATACATATATATACATGTATGTATAACTATATACATATATACATATATGTATTTATGTACATACATATGTTTATGTCTATGCATGCTTGTGTATGTGTGTATATATGTATATATTTATATGTGTGTATATATATATATATATATATATATATATTGGTATGTCTAAAACTTTGTGTTCAACATATTTTTTATCAATGAAACATAACAAAAAATAAATAACCAAATAAAGTAAAAAAAAAAGACAAAATTAATAAACAGTAAAAACAAATTCTGCATTGTATTAAAAAATAATGTTCCCGCTATGACTCAGCCACACTATTGTCATGCAGATGTGCAAATTTGTGCAACAACTGTTAAGATTTAAATGTTTGATCACTATTAATTTTTCTTTGTTCTCTGTCTCTATTAAGCTTCAATACATTTGGTTGTCCTATGAACCTTTACCTTGTATTAAAGTGCAAAAAAACACACCTATTCATGCACATACAAACATGCACACATGCGGGCACACACACACAACACACACACACACAAACGCACACACACACAAACGCACACACACTCACTCACATTCATATGATGCACTGACAAAAAATTCAGGTTACAACATACATGTGAACTTAGATCAATATATAAATAAATATACTTGGTTTGGGGGTTTGGACTATTGAAAATGTTGCAAGACAACGAAAATTTTGGGGAAAAATAAATGAGTAAATGAGTGGAAACTTTACTGGTGAGTGTGTTAAATAATAAGGCAGTAAAACAGAATGACTCTCCGCAGACACAACTAAATAAATAAATAAAAAATATTTATATATACACACACACACACGGTGCAGTGAATGAGCTGTCGTCTAAATTACGCAAAAATGAAAATAATACCAACATATCATTTTAACAGATATATTTACCAAGATTACATGAAAATATCTTGAAATACTAAGGAGTAAATTTATTCAGTAAAATTGACATTAGCTTCAACCACGGCCTCTGGATAACTTTGGAATTTTCTGCAACTCTTCTGAATGGTCTCCTTGTTTAAGTTGGTGTATGCTGCCATAATCTGTGTCTTCAGTTCATCTTTGGTGTTACAAAGAGCTTTCTTGGTCTCTCGCTCAACTGCTCCCCACACATAATAAGCAAGGGGGTTGCAGTCTGGGGAGTTAGGTGGCCAGATGTTAGGGGCGATGTGGTTGCAGAAATTGTCTGACAGCCATGACTGAGGGGTCTCCTGCTTATGTGGCGAGGTGCAGAGTCCTGTTGCCAGACACAAGGTCTTCCAGCAGCCACCTTCTTGACTCAGGGCAGCACTTCCTCCTCCAGGCACTTGATGTAGGCCTCCGTGTTGAGTCTGAGGGCGTGTGAGAAGATGAATAGAGGTATAAAGTCGCCATCGCTAGTGATCACTCCAAACATCATGATGTTGACTGGATGTTTGATTTTTATTACTCTCAGTACATGTCCTCAGATTGTACTTTGATTGACCTGAGGCTATAGGGAAGGCACTTGCCCAAGGTGCCATGCAGTGGGGCTGAACCTGGGACCATGTAGTTGAGAAGCACACTTCTTACCACACTTCCATTTGTAAACAAGAATATGTCTTTTACCTTTTTAGGAAACTATTTGGTTTAGGAAAACCAATCATATCATTAGCTTCCTCTTCAGTTTATAAATATGTATATATGTATGTATGTATGTATGTATGTATGTATGTATGTATGTGTGTGTGTATGTATGTATGTATGTATGTATGTACGTATGTACATATGTATGTATGTATGTATGTATGTATGTATGTATGAAGTATATATGTATATATGTATATATGTATGTATGTATGTATGTATGTATGTATGTGTGTATGAATGAAAAAACTGTAGAAAAGAAGAAGCTGTTGATATATGAAAATTTTGAAACAAAATTTGATTCTGATGACTCTCTTGCACAGATTTTGAACTTGGAATTAATAAAATAAGATTTCCAG
>NC_068994.1:41877540-41878080 GCF_001194135.2 Octopus bimaculoides | reverse complement strand
AAGAATATTGATATCATTTATTTACTCTTCTCCACTTTTATTTATATATTGATCTTAAATACAAGAATATTTAAAAATTCTTCGTTGAATTTGTTGCTAATATTAATATAAGACGAAGAATTTTGTAGTTAATGTCAATACAAGAAGATTCATAATACCTTGAAAGAAAATTTACTCTAGACTATCTTTAAAAGTTTTTCTTTCATCTTGAAAAAACAGTGAAAAATAATGTTTTGATTTAGAAATATTTGGTTGGAGGTTATTTTGCAGACGAAAATTTGGGAGTAAAGAAAATAATATTTGCAAAAAGTTGTGTAATATGATGAATGATGATGCCATATTTTTATTTCTTACCATTTTATGTTCTTTTTTGATCTGGCGAAAGCCAATACACACATACTTATACACCACACACACACACAGACATATATATTTACATATACATACATAGATACACACATATTTATATATATATGTATGTATGTATGTATGTATGTATGCATGCATGCATGCATTATGTATGAGTATATATATGCACAC
>NC_068994.1:41875856-41877530 GCF_001194135.2 Octopus bimaculoides | reverse complement strand
ATGCATTATGTATGAGTATATATATGCACACACACACATAGAGATATGTACATACATATATATGTCTATATATATGTATATGTCCATATATACATGTGTGTGTGTGTGTGTTTATATATATATATATATATATATATATATTTATGTACACACACATATATATATATATACATCTATATATGTATATATGCGTACACATATACATAAATGCATACATACTCACACAAGTATTTTGAGATTCTGGGTTTAATTATTACCTATTGTTGTAATAAACTTTAGTAATCTTTTCCAAGCCTAGCTGTCTCGCTGTCTCCCATGATTATTTACAAATAATTCACAGAAGAGTTTGAAAATTAATCATCTTTTCAACAGTCTCTATACTAATCCCATTATTTTAATATATAGAAAGTATATATTTCTGCGTTTCAGTGATAAAGTGATTTAATCAACCATCAAATTAACTTTCTGTTTTCTCTTCACCCTCTTTCTATCTCATTTCCCTTTTCTTTTTCCACCCATTTCCTCCTCTTTTCTGTTACACTTTCTCTCTTTCTTTCTTTTTTTTACATCTTTTCCCTCTTCCACTTTTATGTTTTGTTCTTGTTTTTGCTTTTTTTTGTAATTTCTCATAGTTCCTCCAAGAAATATCTTATATCTACTGAGACTACTTTATTCTTTCTCATTGCACAAACATGTGTTCATACATACATACATATATACATACTTAAAAATATATGTATTTATATGTATGTATGTGCATATATATGTATGAATATACATAGGTGTCTATACATATGTTTTTATACACACCACATATGTACATATATATAAATAAATAAATATATATATATATTTATATATATACATGCACACGTGTATTTACACATATATGCATCATGATGATGCATATACACATACATATACGTACATACAAATATTTATACACATATATATATATATACATATATAGATAGATATATATATATATAGATAGAAAGACATACTTACATATACACATACATATATATATATATATGCACACATATGCATACATATGTACACATACATGCACACATGCACACTTTCATACACACACATATACATACTTATGCTTACACATATTTATACTACTATGTATATATACATGTTACATGAGTGTGTGTGTGTGTGTGTGTGTGTATTTGCATACATTTACATGCATGAAATCACCTAATCCTCTCTCTCTCTCTGTTTTCCAGCTTACTCGTACTCTTCTTCACACATTTTCCTCACATTCTCTCTTTCTCTCCTACCCCCCTCTCTCTCTCTTTCTCTCTCATTACACCACTCTCAGCACACTCTACCCTTTCCCTTTTTTTTCACCTCCACTCCATTCCACTACATCTCTTAAACAAACAAACAAACTAACATGCCAAACTTCCCTTCAATGAATGCCATAAAAATCGTTCATTTTAAGAAGCTCAAAGTCAAGAAGCAGAGAGACTTAAGAAGAAACTAACATATTGATTTAGCATGCTATTTTAATGACATACGCTACCTTGAAACCAATACAAGCCATTGTTTAAATCACATCAGTTAGTGGAAAAACCTTCACATCAAATGAAGCTTTAACAAAAACAAAATTAAAAATAAAACACAGAAAACAATATATATATATATATATATATATATATA
>NC_068994.1:41872372-41875704 GCF_001194135.2 Octopus bimaculoides | reverse complement strand
ATATATGTATATACATATATATATATATATATAAAATGAAAATGTGGAAGACACTTGATTTTGATTTAAAAGTTATAGAGATTTATGGTTTGCGTATCACGGAGTATTTCTAGTGTGTGTGTGTGTATGTGTGTCTGATCATGTTTGTGTGTGTATGATTTTATGTGTGTAGTGTGTACATGTCTATGTGTGAATGTGTTTGTTTGTATATGTGTATGTATGTGTGTATGTGTATGCCTAAGTGTGTTTGTGTATATGTGTGTATCAGTGTGTGTGTGTGTGTGTATACATGGTATGAAACCAGGCAGAGATGTGCTATTGGTAGTCATGTATGGTAATGCAATCCCTTTGCATGTGATGAGGCTTTCAATTACTGACGAAGCAACCCCAATCCCCAACAAGCTTGCTTGGGCATGAGGGTGACTTTAGAGCCCCACTAAAATGAATAATAAAACATGTACAAATTACTGATAAACTCAAGACAGTTCCTTGGTCTTTGAATAACAACTATTTACTCTGTATCACCACACAGTGGACATATATTCACTAGCCCTACTGGCACATCTGTAGAACCAATATGTTTGAACTGTTTTCTGCAGCTTACTAAGAGGATGCTACTTGTAAATGCATTTAATTCTTGTGGTGATTGTTATGTGAAATAGCATCAGATATACGCAAAATCAAATCAAACGTAAAATCACATAATCAAATATATACCAGATCTATCAAATGCGTACTACATCAATCAAATATATACCACATAAATCAAATGTATACTACATCAATCAAATATATATCTTATCAATTAAATGTACACAACGTTAATCAAATTTATACCACATCAATCAAATGTATACTATATCAATCAAATATGTACTTCATCAGTCAAATGTACTCTAGATTAAGCAAATATATATCACGTCAATCAAATGTATACTTCATCAATCAAATATATACCACATCGGTCAAATGTACATTACCCCAATCAAATTTATATCACATCAATAAAATGTATACTACATCAATCAAATATATGGCACACCATTCAAGTATATACAATCAATCATATATATACCACATAAATTATTATTATTATTATTATTATCATTATTATTATTATTTAGCAGGCAGTACACAATTATAATAGCATTAGCCTATGTATTCTTTTTAAAATAAGATGGTAGGGTTTAATATGAGGGCGATTTCAATGCAATTTTAGCACACCAATTGATAACAAAGAGACCACATCTAGGATTCAACAAATTAAGAAGCTGTAGTATATGAGGGTTAATTAAACTGATCACACCCACATCTTACACATTTGTAGCATTGGCTAATATAAGAAATTATTCTTAAACTAAGTTATCTAATTCATTTAGAAATATTTTTATATTTAAATTTAATTTAGTATATTTAAAAACAAAATTTAATTTTATGCATAAAAATATCTCAAACTAAAATATCAAATAACAAAAAAACACTACCCAAGCTTTAGGCCAGTGACTAATGTTTCTGCTGGGTAAATCTTCCATTACATGCAGTTCAAATGTAATACTTGATTTTTATTTCTTTTAGATTTTACAAACCAATGAAATTGCAGTAAATGACATTAATTATGTATAAAATATACAGATAGAGGTTTGTTAATTATCTAATCAATTTTTATTTTTGACTCATTAGGGATATTTGAATCAAAATTTAAGGAAGTCTAATTATTTTATGCAAATGAAAATTCTGCTGAATTCACTTTTTGAGCCTTAAGACCAAGTATAAGCTTTTGATGATAAATGAGGAGCAAGCAGAGAATAAGTTTTGTTATTAATTTATTCTAGGCACATCTTGACAACAACGAGCATTCTTCAATTGGTTCGCATGCATGGATACATCCATCCACACTTTTTCCTATCCATCTCTTTCATACATATTTCTTTGTTTTTATGTTTTCATATTTGTTGTTTTCCACATTGGCCTGAATTAAGATGAGAATTCTTAAGGTAATATTATATGGCCAGATAAGGTGGCAAGTTGGTAGAATTGTTACTGTGCCGGGCAAAATGGTTAGTAACATTTCATCCATCTTTATATCCTGAGTTCAAATTTCATCAAGGTTGACTTTGCCTTTCATCCTTTTGGGGTCAATAAAATTAAGTACGAGTGAAACACTGGGGTCAATGTAATCAACTTAACCCCTCTCTCGAAGCTGCAGCCCATGAGCCAAAATTTGAAACCAATATTCTTTCAATCAGTAAAGCAGTGAGCTGGCAGAATTGCTACCACTGTGGGCAACATGCTTAGTAGCATTTCATCAGTTTTTACATTCTGAGTTCAAATTCCACCAAAATCAACTCGACCGTTCATTCTTTTGGGTCAATAAAGTAATTAAAGGTGAAGGTAAAGTTACCATTTTGAGTCTTGTTGACACATAAGGGCTGGTTTCCTGGTTTCCATGGTGTATAAATTCCCCACCTGGATGGGATGCCAGTCAGCCACAGGGTTACTCACTTTCGCCAGCTGAGTGGGCTGGAGCAATGTGAAATGAAGTGTTTTGCTCAAGAACGCAATGCGTTGCCTGGTCTAGGAATCGAAACCACAATCTTATGATCATGAGTTGAACACCTTAACCACTAAGCCACGTGCCTCCACGATAAAGTAAGTGCCAGTTGAGCATTGGTGATGATGTGATCAATTTCTCACCCCCAACCCCACCCCTGAAACTGCTGGTCTTGTGTGAAAATCTGAAACCAATATCCAATGGCCAGATACCTTTCCTGACGTCAGCATTTGTTTTTGTTTTTTTTAAATATTTTTATAAAGTAGAGTACTGCTTCTTCACATTTCCACATGTCAAACAACTGAGCTACTTTGTCTTTTTGGTTACACAAGGCATAAACAGTGTCACCATTGCATAAGCAGTTCCACTGCAAAGACATGTGAAAGCACACACATTCATGAACACAAACGCTCACACACACACACACACACACACACATATACACACATATTTATATATGAAGGCTTTTTTCCGTTTCCGTCTGCTGAGGTTATAGTAGAAGACACCTGCCCGAGATGCCACACAGTGGGATTGAACCTGGAACTACATGGCTGAGAAACAAACTTCTTATCATATAGCCATGCCTAAGTCTTTTTGTGAGTGTGTGACTGTGTGTGTTTATACACATATATATATAATACATGTATGTATATATGTGTGTGTGCATGTACACATATACATACATATATATACTCACACACATACACAATTATATACATAGGTACACATGTGTATGTATATATATATATATATATATATATATATATATATATATATATAT
>NC_068994.1:41868567-41872362 GCF_001194135.2 Octopus bimaculoides | reverse complement strand
ATTTATTTATATATGTATGTATGTATATATATATATATACATGTATATAGTATCTACATACATATTTGTGTGAGTATATAAGACGTTTCAGGAACTCAGATCTGCCAAAATTACATTAGATTATTTTAGGATTTAAAAACTGAGTGGTGGATAAAGCTGATTTATTTCCTTGGTCTATGTTATCAAATAACTTAATTTTAGCATTCGGAACGTTAGTAAGCTGGGGAACTAAAAACTATACAAAAATAAATTAAATATCTTCTTTAAAACATTTTCAGGTTTTAGGTTTTCATTTATTATTAATTATCTATTTATTACCTCTACCTTAGCAAAGGCAGAGGTATTGTTTTCAGTTGTGTTTGTTAGTCTGTGGACAAGATATCTCAAGAACCATTGGATGGATTTGGATGAAACTTTTAGGGATGTTTGGCCTCATGACTGGCATGAACTGATTAGGTTTTGGGATTGATCCGGTACCAGACAAGGATTCTGGATTATTTTTCCGATTTTTTTTACTTAAGTTTTGAGAGCGGTCAGGTTCATTTTTAATATTCGCGTTTGTGAGAGCACTCGAGTTTATTTCAGATCTTCTCATGTTAAAAATCATTTCCGGCTAATCGTTGAGAGGATGTTAGTGTTGCCTTGGTGGAGGTTTACACTCTCTGAGTGCTCTTGTTTAATTCTTTTTTTTTTTTCTTTTGGCTATTTGCAATTTATTGTCTCTTTTGCTTAAAAAACCTTTTTTTTTTTAATAAATTAAGTGAGTTAATAGATGAAAATATATATTAGGCTAATGTTATATCTTTGCCACGTATTAGATTAGGATGACAGTTATCTCTTGTTGATTTCCCCTCCAGCATAATGCATTGGTATTCCATGCAGTGTTGTGCTCTGGTTTAGAAGGTTCAACTGATTGGATTTTTAACTGGAAGGCAAACTAATTTTCCATTTTTTAAAAATTTCATTACTATGTGGTGATGAGATTCTTTTTTCAACCAGTTGGTTTGAAGTTCAATCCCATTATTTGCCATCCTTGACAAGTCTCTTAATTCATAATCCCAATGGGACCAATGTTTTGTGATGTGATGTAGGGTGGTGAGCTGGCAGAATCATTAGCATGCCGGGTGAAATGCTTAGCGGTATTTCGTCTGCTGTTGTGTTTTGAGTTCAAATTTCGTGGTGGTGGTGGTGATAATGATGATGATGATGATGATGATGATGATGATGATGATGATGATGATGATGATGATGATGATGATGATGATGATGATGATGATGATGATGATGATGATGATGATGACGACGATGATGATGATGATGATGATGAACTACATATGGCTATGCTATGTCCACACTTACAACTTGCATTTCCAATTTGGAAGCCTTATCTTGTGTTAATTATTGATCTGTTGGAAGGTGTCCAAACCTGTGCAGCTAGATAAATACTCCTTGTTCAATTTCTTACCATAACTAGAATGTGTTGCTTCTTTAGACATCTATGGGCAAAAAAAAAAAAAAAAAAAAAAAAAAAAAAAAAAAAATGAGATGAGTTTGAAAACTTCCATAAGATGGTGTCAAAGAAGCTGTGGATATTCTGAAAGATGGGACAGGGTAGGAATAATTTAAGAAAAAAAAATGGAAATTCAATTCCGTTGCCTGCCCTGGTGTCTATTCGTCATATATGATACATGATTCCAGTGTTTTCCAACCACCAAAGTAAATTGGCACTAATGAAAAGGAACCTTTATATTATTCAGAACATCCATGTAAGGATTTGAACTCCATCTCTGAAATTATCAGTTCATAGCAACCAGACTTTCATGTGGACAACCTAAAAATTGACCAATCAGCTTGAAGTTATAGCATGAACAGGATCTCGAATATTCTGGGGATCTGCATTCTTTTCCCCTAGTTAAGTAGTTTGGTACCTAAATCATGCCAGACTGCTGTTGGTTTTCTAGCAAGTCATATCATAGCTCTCTCCCATAAGCTTTAACAATTTGCACTGGACTTGTATCTTCATTTTTCCCTTTTCCAGATATTAATGGCTAAGCCAATGCAGTAAAGTTATCCTTACTTACTATTCTAATAACCAGTGAATCGATAATAATTTATGTATGATACATGAATAATTTTCTGTCAATAAAATCTGTTGTTGAACGTTTGTGAGGTTACTTTTGCTATAATCCATGCAACCAGCCTGATTCTATATTCAGTTAAAAATGACACTGTATCAGTCTTTCTCACAACCAACAATGCAATGTCGATGGTCTTCAGCAAACACAAATATATCAGCTCATGACATATGAAATGAAAGCTGACTAAATGTCTGAAAGCAAGCATGAACATTCAGGACAAACTTATAAAAATCTTTGGACAGGCAAAGGGTTAAAACATTTTTTCCATAGCATCATAATTTCTGTTTTTAAATGTAGAATTCAAAAACATTTTTGTAAAAACAATACATAAACCAATAACTGGTAGAATTGTCAATTAAAATGGTAGAAACTTATTTTGTTGATGTCTACAGAATCATAATCTTCATGTTTGAAAATGTAGGAATCCAAAGAGATTGAGAAAAAAAAAAAAAAAAGAGAAAGAAGATTAGGGTTGACTATGCAATATCTCTGTCTTCTACAAACTTTCAAATTGATTCCTCTCTATCTATACAGACCAGTTTTCTTGGATTTCAGGGTGTAGCTAACCCTGATTCAGCTATATTTTTGTCCCAAAAGATTTTCTAACTGTGACCATTGTGTCTTTTTCCCAGTCTTTGTGTATCTAGGACTACATTACGCTATGTATTTTGCCTTTCTTTTCAGATGATAAGCTGGAATTTGTGGAGATTTTGCTCTAATTTCTTTGAAAATGAGTATTGTTTTTTTGCGGGGGTTATTATCATTGTAGCTGTTCAGCCCTAGGTCAGCCTCAGTTGAGCTGAAATATAATGGAAGGTATTTCAGCAATGAGCATGTCATATGTTCATGGATATTTAGAATTATATTGCCCTATGTATCTTTAATATTTTGGACATACATCGCTTAGTAGTAGGGTGTTCTGCTTATAATCATAAGGTCGTGGGTTTAATTTCTGGGCTAGGTAACATGTTGTGTCTTGACACAAGGTATTTCATTCCACCTTGGTACATTCTACCAGATTGTAATAAGTATCAGATGGGTGCTAGTGCAGCTCTCCCTGTCTCAAGCTGTCACATTTTTGCTTTTACATTTTTGCTTTTACCTGGTTGGTATTCTCTCGATCCCTTTTGATATATCGCTAAGTTACAGATATGTAAACACACTAACACAAGTTGTGAAGCAGTGGTGGGGGACAAACACAGGCACAAAGACATACCCATGCACACACACACACATGTGTACGAAGGGCTTCTTTCAGTTTCCATCTGCCAAATCCACTGAAAAGGCTTTGGTCAGCACAAGGTTATAGTAGAAGACACTTGCTCAATCTGCCATGCAGTAGGACTGAACCCAAGTCCATGTGGTTAGGAACACCCCTTTCTTTTAGCTTCACTAATAATTATTGCTAGGATTTTGGATTCTTTCCACAACTAAATGGTAAATTTCAATCACGTGAAAAATATCTTGGCAATAAATAGGTGCAGGTATAGCTGTGGGGTAAGAAGCTTGCTTCCCAACCACATGGTTCTGGGTTCAATCCCACTGCATGGTACCTTAGGCAAGTGTCTTCTAACATAGTCTCAGGCTCACCAAAGCCTTGTAAGTGGATTTGGTAGACAGAAACTAAAAGTAGATCATAGTGTATATATATATATAT
>NC_068994.1:41866543-41867947 GCF_001194135.2 Octopus bimaculoides | reverse complement strand
TATATATATATATATATATATATATATATATATGTATGTATATATTTCTATGTTTGTGTCTGTGTTTGTCTTCCCCACTGGTAGAATTGTCTATGTTGGTGTGCTTACATTCCTGTAACTTAACAGTTCAGCAAAATTTACTGATAGAATGAGCACTAGGCTTACAAAGAATAAGTTCTGGAGTTGTTTTATTCGACTAAAACTCTTTAAGGTGGTGCTCCAGTATGGCCACAGTCAAATGACTAAATCAAGTAAAAGAATAAAAAAATACAGAAAATATAGATCACAGTATTAACCTTTAACTTGATATTCCAAAAGATCCTTCCATCACCCATTCCCCACTTAAATATTTAGAAATATACATACACATATATATGCCTAAATGCATTTATGTATGCATATATGCCTACATAGATACACATACATACATGCATACATACATACATACATACATAGATGCTTGCACACATATGTACATACATACTTATTATACAAGTATGCTCATTGTTTTTTGACTCTTTAGATTTGTGATGACCCTAAATGAATAATAATTTTTGGAATATTTGTTGAACGCATCTGGTGCATGATAACACTAATTAGAATATACTTTTTAGAGCAAGTAGGCATCGTTTTTAATTGACTATTTATGAGTGCTTCTGTATATATGAGTGTGTGTGTGTGTGTGTGTATATATTTACATACACACACACACATATACATGTAAACATATATGTGTATTCACTCACAAACATATATTTACATATCCATACATACACACACAAATAGTCATTAAGAAAGACACATACATGCTCTACAATGTACCTCCAGGTTTATATATATATATATATATATATATATATATATATATATATATATATATATATATATATATATATAATTACATGTACATACGTATGTATGCATATGTGCATGTGTGTGTGTGTGTCTACATCTACCTATATGCATGTGTGTGTCTGCGTCATGCATTGACAATAGCATTTTCAGAAGCTGTTAATTTTTACATTTTACTTAAAAATCAAATTATAACAGCCTCAGTTTAATTAACATTCTCCAAATTGATGAACCTGATCATGTGACACCATTCATCTGCTGATTAGTTTCCAATTTTGTACCTTCTCTTCCTCAGTTTTTTTTTTCTTTTTTTCTTTTTTTTTTCTTTTATTGTTATTTGTCATCTTATTGTTTCATAGCAGCCAGCACCCAGTAAACCCATTATTTTTTTTTTTTCCCACAAGGACTATTACCACCTTCTGAGAGATTCTATGGTTTCTTGAAGGTATTGTACTGTAGAGTTTCTCTGCAATTATTGTTTAAAGAAGAGGTGTGGCAGCGGGTGGGTGGCGGGTGGGTGGAGGGAACCGGAAACCATCACTGCAGATCTTT
>NC_068994.1:41862479-41864979 GCF_001194135.2 Octopus bimaculoides | reverse complement strand
AAAATAGACATTTGCTGAAGGTGCAACGCAGTGGAACTGAACCCAGAATGTGGTTGGGAAACAAACTTCTTACCACACAGCTACACCTGTGCATATGATGATAGGATTAGAAAAAAAAAACAAAAAGATTCTGTCCTTATCGAATTTGTTTTCTCATAACTCTTCTGAAAATGCTTCAGACCATTCAATACCTTATGAGTGAATTTGCTGAACAGAAACTGCATGGAAGCCTGTCGTGTGCTTTTGCCCCTGTTTAACAACCAGAATGCAACTTAGTAATTTGGCAAAAGAGACTGATAGAATGAGTACCAGACTTAAAACTAAATACTAGGGTCAATTTCTTCAACTAAACCCCCTTCAAAGTGGTGCCCCAGCATAGCCAATAACTGAAACAAATAAAAATTTTCACAAACTCAACGTGAAATATTAACTTACCAAGCCCAAAGGACCTATATTGGGAGCCAGCGAAGAGGTACCAGGCACCTCACCACCAACAGCTCTGATGTAAACTGAAAATATAAAATACAGAAGTCAAGAATAATCATAACGCAGCTATATTTTCAGGATATGTCTGAATAAAAGCCTCACGATTCTCAGTAAAGTATGCACACTATGCTTGTATATTATACTATATTGAGCATTGGGGGTCAATGTAATCGATTCATCCCTTGTCCCCAACTTTCAGGCCTTGTGCCTATACAAGTAAGGATATTTAAGTTGAGGATGTATAAAAACAGGAAGAGGAAGTACATCGTTATTATCATCCTCATCATCGTCATCGTCGTCATCATCATCATTGTCGTCGCCGTCGTCGTCATCATTATCATCATAATCAAAATGGATGATGATGATGATGAGGAGGAGGGATTGTAGCAAGAGGATGTATGTTGTATGTGGAAAAGTTTTGTTGCACAATTTTGTTAATGAAATTAAATGCAGAGAAAATGAATTCCTTTTTTTTTTAAGGTGAAATTATATGTTACAAGCTCACACATATGCATACACATACAGGTGAACTCATAAACACAGACACAGAAGCACACAGAAGTTACATGGCTACACGGGATCCTACAAACACACACACACAAATGTAAACAAATGTGCTGATAGACAAGCATACACATACAAGCATGTGTATACAAACGCACATGCACACACTCAAACAACAGCACACAGGTGCGCACACAAACACACACCACATATGAATACAAGCATACACACACACACACACATATTCAAACATGCACGTACACAGGTAAACATACACCTCCATATGTACAAACCCAATCACACTTACAGGTGCACACACAAGCATACCACATACATACACAAGCATATACATACACACATACAGGCATATACAACATATACAAGCATGTACCACACACACACACAAGGACAAATGCACATGCACACACACACACACACATAAATGCACACCATACACTCACACTCACACACACAAATGCATATCACACATACACATAAGCACAAACACAAGCATGCATGCAGACACACACATATGCACATATTTAGCTATGCAAACATACACACACACACACTAAAACGTGAACATACAAAAGACAACATATTTGTCTTACTTTTTCCCCAACAACTTGAGATTTACTGAATGCATTTTTCCACCATGTGTCTAGTACCAACCATTTTACAGTTTTTAGACTGTAAGAAAACACTTTAATGCATTGCAAAGTCGAAAACTGAACAGAATCGTTAGTTCACTAGAAATTCCGTCATCATGTTATCATCGACATTCTGTTTAACAAACATGACACTGACAGCCGGACAGCAATTTAAAACAGTCTTCCAAAAGAGAAAATAACTGAGAGACTCTCACAAACACACATATACACAAATCCACGTCTAAATGTTCCCCCTTACACATACATACATGTATACACACATATAAACAAATATTTTCTAAATAAATTCAACTTATCAAAACACAAATAATAGAATACACACACACACACACACACATGTATACATATACATACATACATATATACATATACATACACACACACACACATACACACACACACACACATACATATATATGATGATGATGATGATGTGTATATTAGAAAAAGTGATGACACAGGAAAGACAATGGTTATATAACCATTGTTTATCTCTCATGTCATCTCCTTTTGTTATTACAGTTCTATACTCATCTAACAGTTTGTTCTGAAACTTACATTATTGAGTTCTACACCTGGTTATTATTCTTGTAATGGCTGAGTGAGCCACTACACATTCTTTTTTTCTCTCTCCTTGTTTCTTTCTGTGTTCCTTTCTGTGGAAGAGCGCAGGCTCAAAACATTAAAGACAACTTTTTCACTTCCCGAGCATTATTCTAATATATCTGTTGTCTACACCACCTGTCTTCATCTTATTTTTTTTTTGTGTGAAACAAGTAAAACAATGAAAAGCTATGCCATTTTAATCCCAAGCAATGCTGGGCATCTCTGCTAGTATA
>NC_068994.1:41855804-41862255 GCF_001194135.2 Octopus bimaculoides | reverse complement strand
ATATATATATATATTTATAATTCACAAAAATGTGTAGTAAATTAACAAACGAATATATACTAAATAAACTGTTGAACAGAACACACAGAAGGTCACCAATTCTTCATCAGTTATTGACCAGAGGATTAAAAGCAATTTTGGCCATTATTGATTAATATATATATATATATATATATATATATATATACTAGCAGAGATACCCAGCATTGCTTGGGATTAAAATGGCATAGCTTTTCATTGTTTTACTTGTTTCAGTCATGTGACTGAGGCCATGGTGGAGCACCGCATTTAGTTGAATGGACAGAGCCCCAGTATTTATTCTTTATAAGCCTAGCACTTATTCTATTGGTATATTTTGCTGAATCACTAAGTTATGGGGGACGTAAACACGACATCAGCTGTCAAGTGATGGTGGGGGTAAAAACACACACACACACATACAAATATACACATATATATATGACAGTTGTCCTTTAGTTTCTGTGTACAAAATCCACTCAAAAGGCTTTGGTCAGCCTGAGGCTATAGTATATATATATATATATATATATATATGTTGGCCTTGACACATTTCCTGTGTCCTTATGTTTACAAGGGGGAGACAAGCACCTCCACTTAGCTAAGCCTGCATCCAAAGACATGTTTCTGAGTCTTTACTCATCATCAGTCTGGAGTAGCAATGGCCAATATTTGGTGAAAGGAAAAGGATGACCACCCTGAAACATAATATATATATATAAATATATATGTGTGTGTGCGTGTGTATGTATGAATGTGTGTATATAAATATATGTGCAGAGGGAGAGAGAGAGAGAGAGAGTATGTGTGTTTTTGTGTGTGTGTGAGATAGACAGAGAGAGCGAGAGAAACAGACAGAGAAAGGAGCATCAATTCAATGCCCCTGGAGAGAGAACAAAGTTAAAAATGGATAGAAGTTATTTTAATTCAGATTATTAATATTATTATTATTATTATTTTTTTTTTTTTGTTAATTACAGCCTAACGAAGGATTGTAACTGGTATTAGATATTGTGTATGTTAGAATATCAGGTGAGTAACTTTATGGAAGAAAATAATATACTTGTTCTAGTTCAAGGAATAATAACGGGCTAAAAGAGTGAGTTTGTGTACGTATTTGTGAGTGCTTGTGCGTGTGTGCACTGGCTCTGTTGTGTTTGGTCACAGTAAAGTCTATCGTAATAGTCTCCCTTTGATACTGACATTAATGGACAGGGAAGTCGTTCTTCCTGAAAATACTGCTTTTTAAAGACTTATTCAAATTCATATTCTGACACAAACACGTACACACCCGCATACATGTGCACACACGCGCGCGTGCTTGCATGCAAGCAAGCAAGGAATTTATGTTTTCTATATTTTTTACTTGTTTCAGTCACTGGACTGCGACCATGCTGGGGCACTGCCTGGAAGGGTTTAGTCATACAAATTGAGTTCATTACTTTCAATTTTTTTTTAAAGTTTGGCACTTATTCTATCAGTCTCTTTTGCCAAACTGCTAAGTTATGATGCCATAAACAAACTAACACTGATTGTCAAGAGGAGAGATAATCATGGTATTGTGTTCAATCCCACTGCATGGCATCTACTATATAGCCCTGGGCCAACCACAGCTTTGAGCTCGATTTGGTATATGGGAACTAAAAACATTTGTATGTACATATACAAGGGTTGGACAAAATAATCGAAACACCTTAAAATTTCAAACAAATTTATTTTAATATGGGGTAGGACCGCCTTTGGCAGTAATTACAGCTTGAATTCTACGAGATATGGACTCGTACAAAGTTTGAATTGCTTCCAAAGGAATTTTTGTCCATTCTTCAGCTAAAACAGTTTCCAGTTCTTGTAGTGATGATGGTGGAGGATATCGACTCCTTACTTGTTTTTTCTAAAATGCACCATAAATGTTCAATAATATTGAGATCTGGGGACTGTGGTGGCCAGATAACATGTTCAACTTCACTAGGATGAATTTGACCAGATAAAATGCTTAAATAGTCTTGACTATTAATTCTGCCATGAAGGGAAACCATTCGACCAGCAGATTTCCAAGATATAGCCTGCCCCCAGATCATCACAGATCCTCCTCTATGTTTAACAGTTGGAAAAGGCAGACTGGGTCAAATGCTTCTTTTGGCTGTCTCCACATGTATACTTGGCTGGTGGTCAGGAATAAGTTAAAGGATGACTCATCCAAGAAAATAACATTCTTCTACTGCTTTAGGGACCAATTCTGTAGGTTTTTACTCCACTCTAATCACTTTGAGTTTTAATTAATCAATTAATAGTCATGAAGGTTGGGTTATGACTGAAAGAATATGATTGTAAATACAAGTGGCCAAAATGCAGTTCCTCTGAAGGAGTTCTAGAACAATCGTACTCAATACGGTGTGTAACTCAAAGTCAAATCATTGCTTCTCTGCATTTAGTGGACACAGCTCTGATACTATGGATATCTGATCAGAATATTGGTTTCATATTTTGTGGGGAGTGTGTTGGTCAATTACACCGATCCCAGGGCTCAAGTGACACTTATTATTTTCTTGACCCCGAAAGGATGAAAGGCAAAGTCAACCTTGGTAGAATTTTACCTCAGAACATAAAGACAGGTGAAATGCCACTAAGTATTTTGCCTGGTATGCTGACAATTTTGCCAGCTTGCCACCAAATGGAATCAGAATATTGCAAGAAAGAATTATAAGCTAGATTTTTCAAGCCAAGCCAACCAGCAGAGGATATAGGGGTAGATCAAGGAGGCAATGGTGCATAATATCCATAATCTAAGTTGATCATGCTTAAGAATCCAGCTGGAAAGTCTAACAGTGGTTACTTCTGAAAGACCCTATGAAAAAGGTACCTGAGGACTCTACCCCCCTGATCCACTCAGGAATATTATGGGGGGACAATGGTTGGGAGGATGGAATTGATTAATTAATCAATTACTAAATTATATGGTTTTCTTGCATTGACATCAGGAAAGAATTGATACATAATCATACTAAATGTAGGCAAGGCTATAGCGATAAAAAGGTTTGTTTTGTAACCATGTGATTCTGAGTTCAGTCCCATTACACAGCACATTGAGGATGTGTTGTTTAGCATTTCTTGTTATATTCTTTCCTTGGATTCAACAGCTAATTATTGCTATTTACTCTTCTGTAACTGTCTTAAAGTTCTGCAAAAGAAAATAAATTGAACAATTTTTATCAAAATGATACTTGACATTTTGACCACTCTCACTCCCTCTCTCACTCTCTCATCAGCTCTCTGTGTATACACAGACACACACACTTATGGTGCCCTCTGGTGATGGCCCTTAATACAAGGGAGGTAACTGTCTCCTCACAGTATGAGGTGGGATTAGAAATTTGAATTTGAATTTGAAATTGAAGAATATCAAGGGGATACATTTAGTTATCATATTTAATTTTTTAATTTCCTACAATTTCTAATCAGTTGTAATCATGTATTCTACAATTTAATTTTTTTATATTTTATATACACCCATGAAAGAAATTAAGATAAATGGGGGGAAAAAAAGAGACAGTACACTTTAAACAAAGTCCTTTGCAATGTTAGATCTTCCACAACTCATGAATACTCCATTGTTACTTCTGCCATCAGAAATGCTGTGAACTACTGATTGGCCTGTTGTAAATCTGTATACAATGATGTTATATCCACAAGATGCAATATAAAATAAAGATGTTACTGTATGCATACTAGAAAGAGGTGTGGTTGTATGGTAAGAAGTTTCCTTCACAACCATTGTTCTGGGTTCAGTCCCACTGCATGGCACTTTGCATATCTTCTTTTATAGCCTCGGGCTGACCAACCAAAGCCTTCTGAGTGGATTTGTGGTTTTGGTAGACAGAAATTGAAAGAAACCTGCCATGCACGCACACACGCACACACACGCACACACACGCACGCACACACACACACACACACACACACACACACACACACACACACACACATGCACATATGTATATACAATACTGAAGACAGGTAACTCTGAACACACTGTTTGGTCTTGATACTGCTGAATTTCTTCTGACTGGCAGTCAGCTACAGCTTTATCTAAAACACAGTCTGTCCAGAGTTGGAATTTCACAGTGATAATGACTAAAGAGCTAGAAATGCGTCTGAGAATCTGCAGATGCCTGCACTGGAGAGATATGGTGTTTTTACACCTTTTTAGCTTAGGAAAGAAATTTTTCTCAATGGCAACTGGCGTGAATTTGCTTTAAAAGTTGACATATGTCACAAACATATTTCCTGGTCAGAAAGTTAACATTCCCTATTGCAATTGGCAAGTCATCAGTCTTGCTAGCCAGAGGCACATAATCTCTTTACTAATGGAGGTAAAAATACAGTCTATTAGTGAAAAAAATACCCTGAAGCAAAAAAAATCCTTGAAAGAAAAGTACCCATTCCAGAAGGACAGAGTTACCCCCCTTTGAACAAATTCCCAGTGTGTCTGAAATGGGCCTGTTTATGTATATTTTTTGTTCAGTAGTCCCCAAACTGGGAAGGCTACATTTCCAAAACAAATTTTCAATCATGAGGGCAATGACTAAAAATTTCACTTTTTGTGTTCAAGAAAGTACTCAGAATACATGATTCTTTTTAGTATCAGCCAAGCAAAGATACATAAATGAATATATACATATATTTACATGTATGTAACATACTAGAGAGATAACAAAAAAATTTCTCCATCTGGTGAGAGATAAATATTATTCATTTAAAGGACACAGTTACTAATAGTTTAATATGCTGGAAACATCTCAAACATATTCATCAGGCACAAACTACACAGCATAACAAACTAAAAAAATTGAATAAGAGAAGTGTAGATGTGTTAATGTCCCCATAACTTAACGGTTCAGCAAAGAGACTAATTGAATAAGTACTAGGCTTAAAAAATAAGTCCTGAGTTCGATTTGTTCAGCTAAAATTCTTCAAGGCAATGCCCCAACATGGCTACAGTCAAATAACTGATACAAGTAAATACACACACACACACACACACACACACACGTATACACTCACACACACACATAAGAATATTTACACACACACACACACACACATACGTATACACTCACACACACACACATAAAAATATTTACACACATGTATACACTTGCGCGCACACACACACACACACACAAAGCACATTTACACGCATGCACAAAATAAAATCAGGATAGTCATAGCTGGAATGCTTTTGATCATAGGTCTACTCAATCAGGGATGACTTGGGGCTAAATAATAACTACAACAGCAGCAGCAAGAATGACAACAAGAACAACAATAGCAATCATCAACAGTAATAACAACACCCAAAACAACAGCAACAACAACAACAGGATCAAAAACATTCAAGAGCAAAAACAGCAAAAGTAAAAACATCAGCAGCAGCAGTAGGAAGGACAGCAGCAGCAGCAGCAGCAGCAGCAAAAAGACAAACACAACAACAACAACAACCTATAATAATAAAATAAAACCTTGACTTAACATTACTCAAATATGTTGCTATGAAAATATAGACTTAAGTTAAAAAAAAAAAAAAAAAAGAACTATTTGGAACCAGCTTAGAGTTAGTTTGAATTGTAAACTTCACTTTAGAACAAGCTGATTGTAGGATAGATTTTACAGTTAAGTGAAGAATGAAAAGTCTGCTTGACTCAGAGTGGATGTGAATGTCTTGGAGAAGTTAACCATGCATGAACGCCATTATTTCTGTGAAGAAATTATGAAAAGTGGCAGTTAAGATCGTTTCCTAGGGGACATAATCAGAGCTATGTGGAGCCGAGAAAATTTCTGCTGGCTTCACTTATCACCTATAATATAGTTCTTTAAAATGTTATGGTTATGATATAAATGTCATTTGAGACACGTAGACACATATAACAAAATATACACCCCCTTCTACATCCCTCTCTTCTCCCTCCCTGTTTTACTTATAGAAATATATATATATTTGCATAAGTGTGTGCACATATATATTTTCATATATATACATTTATATGCATATATGTTTGTGTTATGTGTGTATATTTATATATATATATATATATATATATATATATATATATGTGTGTGTGTGTGTGTGTGTGTGTGTGTGTGTGTGTGTGTGTGTGTGTATATATACACACAGGCACGCATGCACACACACACTTACATACACATATATACACACATATAAACATTGCTGCAGTCTAATGACTGAAATAAGTATATGATAAAAGAAAAAAATATATATATCTAATACGAACATAAAATATATAGATATGTACATTTATATTGCATATATGTATGTGTGTATCTATATGTATGTTATGCATATATATATATATATATATACACACACACACATATATATATATGTATACATATATGCATGTGTATATATATGTAT
>NC_068994.1:41853431-41854773 GCF_001194135.2 Octopus bimaculoides | reverse complement strand
CGTACACACACAGACATTCAGGAAGTAAACAGACACCTTTAATTTTCAAAATCTTTTATTTGATATTAATTTGTTGAAGGAGAGGTTTTCTTCTAGCTGCCCATCCATGCAGATATGCAACACACATTCTTGGACTAACTTCTAGCTGTTTTGCAGTGTTAGAAGCCTTCAAACGAGGTTCATTTTCTACAATTCTCTTCAAACAGTGAAACTTCCTTTCCAAGGGCCCAGCTCAGGTGGGACAAGAATGTGTTGATTCTTTTCCTTGGCTTTTGAATTGCTCTATAATTCTATTAACAGTAGCAAGGGGAATTTGAAGATTTTCAGCAAGTTTTTGCTGGCTAAGACCAGCCTCAGATTGCCCAACAATACAACCTCTTTGAAAATCTGACAGTTGCGCTAAATTTTTTGTGCATGGCATGGTTACTCTTCACAAATGTCTAATATAATGGCACCCGGAATGAAAAAGAATAATTACATTGTAAATTCTACACTGCTGAAAACATATTAAGAGGCTTAGATCAGAAATTTTGAAAATTAAAGGTCTCTATTTACTTCCTGCATGTCTGTGTGTATATAGAAATATTAATATTTCTAAATCTCTCTAAAGGAGACTACGGCAGCAGTACTAGATATTAATAGTTATCGCCAAGCTAACATGGCAGTGCAGGAAAATAGGACGAATGCTGCCGTTGATTAGTTCCAAGAGGCCATCACCTCTAACTAGCTATGAGACACAATATACACATATTTATATTCACACATATATACATATTTATATACTCATATATACGTATTTATATACACATATATCATTATAGGTGTCTATATGTGTGTATGTCTTTGTGTTTGTCCCCTCACCCTCCCTTGCCAACCAGTGTTAGTATGTTTATGGTTTTACAGCTTAATGGTTTGGCAAAAGAGAAACAAGCATTGACACAAAGACCACACATACATAGATATATGCATATATATATGATAGGCTTCTTTCAGTTTCCATCTACCAAATCCACTCCCAAGGCTTTGGTCAGCTCAAGGGTATTGTAGAAGACACTTGCACCAGGAACCACACAGTGTGACTGAAACCAGATCCATTTTGTTGGGAAGCAAGCTTCTTACTACATACAGCACAACCACGCCTACACCTATATATATATATATATCAATTCCCGAGTGTTATATTAATACATCTATTTGTTTTTTGCACCACCTGTCTTCGTCTGTTGTTTTTTGTGAATTCTCCCTATATATATATATACACATATATATATGTATATTACGATCTCAGAACAGTACATTACATAAATATATATATATATATATGTATATATATATATATATA
>NC_068994.1:41849875-41853362 GCF_001194135.2 Octopus bimaculoides | reverse complement strand
ATATATTCATATATATACAAATTTATATACACTTATATGCAGCAAAGCCACAGTCAAATGACTCAAACAAGTAAAAAAATAAAAGAATACACACACACATACACATACACACACTCATATATCATATATACGTATATATTTTTTGTTAACTAGGCTCGCTGAGGGCCCCATTGTACTATTGAAAGCAACATTAAAATACTCTTTATTGGCAGAAATGTTAGATAACCTTATTGAAATGTTTTTAAACAAATCGTTTGTAATATTTAAAGAGTGTTTATACAATTTAGCATTTCATTCTGCTTACAGATTTGGGTAGTATAGGGAATTGTTCAAGTTTGATGTTATATCAAGAGAATGGTTGATTGTGAGAATGACATGAATATTTATTCATAGCTTTTGGGGGGAAAATGATGCAAGTCTTTTTTTTTTTTGTTAGTTTGGTTTAGTTTTTTTTTTTAAATGGGTTCAAAAACTTGGTATAATGAAACATCATCATCATCGTCGTCATCGTTTAACGTCTGCTTTCCATGCTGGCATGGGTTGAATGGTTTAACTGAGGGCTGGCAAGCCAGAAGGCTGCACCAGGCTCCAACCCAATCTGGCAATGTTTCTACAGCTGGATGCCCTTCCTAATGCCAACCACTTCGAGAGTGTAGAGTGAGCTTTTTATGTGCCACCTGCATGAGGGCCAGTTAGGCAGTACTGGCATTGGCCATCCTTGAATGGTGCTTTTTACTTGCCACTGGCATGGGGGCCAGCCAGGCGGCACTGGCAATGACCACACTCAAATGGTGCTTTTTACGTGCCACTAGGACAGGACCAGTCAGGTAGCACTGCATCAACCACACTTGAATGGTGCTTTCTACGTGCCAAATAAAATTGGCTTTCAACTTTGATAATATAGGTTTATAAACCAAGTAATTCACTAACTTTTTTAGTGACATATACACCCATACTTGCCTCAGAAGGCACTTTGATAGTTTTCATGCATAAATATTGGATATAGCACACAATTGTTTTCTTTATCTTCATAATTGTTTTCTTAATTTTCATTTCTTGGTTAAATATAATATATCAATTATTGATTTTGTACATTTGTACCAACTGTTATGTTGGTACTGGACATCTGCCTCTGACGAGCCCATAACTGGACAAAATCACATGATCTGGCAATTCTAGCAGCTGTAGCAGATATCTGTCAATGATGTAAATACAAGTGCTTTTATGCACCACATGTTTATATGAGAGGTTTTCTCTGGGTAAATAATGCAGTATTCAGTGTTCTAACAAAATATACACATTAGATAGGATATAAAGATTACCTTTTAGTATCAATACTGCTTCTGTCACTATTAATTATTTTGTAGTAAGTTTGCTAACTATTTGCGACATCAGTGCTTAAAAAGACACTGAAATTCTATTTTTTGTTGTCAGTAAAATTCAGCTGTTATGTCTCTACATGACATCTGCCACTGATGAGCCCAAAACAGGATGAAATCACATGATCTGGCAGATACAGCAACTGTAGCAGACAATTTGCCTAATTGGCTATATTTAAACATTTAAATTTGTTAATGGGAGAAATATAGAGTGAAGAAGTAAGAATGTATCAGAAAAGATGAATTGCAAAACAATGGTAGGCAAGACAATGGAGGTTGCAGTAGGAGTATCACAGATAAATATACAGAGAGGGAGATTACTTAAATGAGATAGATACTGCGTGTGAGAGGCAAAGGGAGGGAATGAAAGAACATCTCCAGAGGAAGGGGTAAGAAATGATAAGCCTAAGTGCTGTTGCTGTTATCTACATGTTTTATTGTTAAAAATGGCAAAAATTAATTTAAAGCATAAATTGCCTAATTTGATTCATATCACAGAGTCAAAGTAAGCTGAGATTGATTGTTATAATTAAATATGTCAGGAAAATGGTTGGAAATTAATTTAGTTATATAAGTATATAATAATTATTTACATGAAATAAATTATGAAGTTACATTAGCTACGTAAACAAAAAAATGATAGGAGGGAGGTATATCTTAAAATTTCATGAAATTAAAGAATTAGAATTCAGTAAAATTATATGAATTATTTATCTATTTGTTTTTTGCTTTTACTTGTTTTACTCCTTAGACTGTGGCCATGCTGGGGCACTACCTTTAGGAATTTCTTTTAGTTGAATGTATCAGCTCCAGTACATAATTTTCTTTTAAGCATGGTACTCATTGTTTCAATGCCTTTTGCTGAACTTCTAAGTTACAGGGACATAAACACTCAAACATCAGTTGTCAAACAGTGGTAGTGGTGGGAGACAAACACAGACACAAAGGTATAGATATATACATATGTTCAATGGGCTTCTTTCAGTTTCCATCTACCAAATCCACTCACAAGGCTTTGGTCGGCTCAAAGTTAACAATAGAAGACACTTGTGCAAGATGACATGCAGTGGGACTGAACCCTGAAACAAGTGGTTGGGAAGCAAGCTTCTTACCACCACTGCCAGGCTTGTGTCTATGACAAATATTTTGAAATATCTTTGCTTATAATGGTTTCAAATTTTGTCACAAGGGCAGCAGTTTTGGAGAGGAGAGTCGATTACACTGATTCCAGTGCTCAACTGGTACTTAATTTATCGAATCCAAAAGAATGAAAGGCAAAGCCAACCTCAGTGGAATTTGAACTCAGAGCACAGTGATAGGCGAAATACCACTAAGCATTTCGTCCAGCGTGCTAACGATTCTGCCTTATATCTTTGCTTATAATAGTAAGTTATCAACTCTTTCTAATTTTGACACAAGGTCAGTTATTTTGAAGTGAGATGGTGCTGAGTACATCAATTCTGGTGCTTAACTGGTACCTTATTTTATTGACCCCCAACAAAAGGATGCGAGACAAAGTTGACCTCAGTGGCATTTGAGCTCAGAATTTAAGGAGGTGGAAGCTATTATGCTGAGCATTTTGTCTGGCATACTAACAATTCTGCTAGCTCACAACCTCACATGAGTAAACTATCAATAGCAGTCGAATATCTCTAAGAAATAACAAATTCATTTAAGACAGGCTCACCCAGAGTTCAACACCACCACTACCATTACCAACACCACCACCACCATCAAATAACAACAACAACAATGACAAAGAAGCTCAAATTAAAACAACACACATAAACCACAATATCCGAGCTGTCACCTGATGTATAGTTGAAATAGAAAATTAAATTCTTCATCTTATATGGTGTTATTAAAAAAAAAGTTGCTAGACATTTTCAACACCTTACTTAAATGAAATGTAATATATATTAAATATATTTTCCTTGTGTTCTGTATGTTAACATAGATTTTGTAGTTCTGGCTTTTGTTTCTTATACTACAGAAAATATTTGTAAAAGTTAGAAATTAGGTGTGAATTTATGATATACTCTGTAAATATACATATAAGCATATATATATACATATATATGAATAAAATACACACACACATTTATACA
>NC_068994.1:41845616-41847838 GCF_001194135.2 Octopus bimaculoides | reverse complement strand
ACACCATTTCGAGCGTGGTCGTTTTTGTGTGGGTGACACGTAAAAGCACCCACTACACTCTCTGAGTGGTTGGTGTTAGGAAGGGCATCCAGCTGTAGAAACTCTGCCAAATTAGATTGGAGCCTGGTGCTGCCATCCGGTTTCACCAGTCCTCAGTTAAATCTTCCAACCCATGCTAGCATGGAAAGCGGACGTTAAACGATGATGATGATGATGATGATATATATATATATACACACACACACATAAACACTCACACAGAGAGAGAGTGAGAGAGATAGAAAGAGAGAGTGAAGGGGAGGAAGAAAAGAGAGAAGGGGGAAAGGGAGAGAGAAAGCTGCAGGGGAGCAAGTACATACTTTGAACACACCAGAAATGGATTCTCTTAAATGCCTCACTAGAAGTAGCTGATACCTTCTGTTACTAAGAGATGTGATTAGCAAGGGAAATGGTTACCCTAAAAGTATAGAAACCAAGGTGAAAATAGGTTGGAATAAGTTCATAGAGTTACTATGACTGCTTGGAAAAAAGAGTAAAATGCAGATTGTTGGATGCCTATTTTAGAACGGTAATGCTCCAAGCAGAAACATGGGCCTTGAATGCAGAGGACTTGAGGAAACACTTGCCCAAGGTGCCTCACATTGGGACTGAACTTGAAACCACATGGCTGCAAAGTGAGATTATTAACCACATAGCCATGCCTGCACTTATGACACTGATGATATATCTTTGAATACAGCTATGTTACTTTATTTTTGTTATTTAAAATAAACACCGATCGTTTCTGTAATTTTTCAGAAATTTTGGATGTCTTTCCTTTTGGATAAATGCTTCCCTTTTAATACTAACACTACCTGAGAAGTGAAGCAGGATTATTAACCCATTCTAAACTAATTGTATTGAATACTGTCAACTTAATGTGACAGTCCCCTGAGAGGAATAATACTACTGTTGGTTAGACCTAGGAAGCTGCTCCGCTTCCTGTCGTCCTTGACACATTTCCTGTGTCCTTATGTTTACAAAGGGAAGACAAGCACCTCCACCCAGCTAAGCCTGCATCCAGATACATGTTTCTGTATCTTTGCTCATCATCAGTGTGGACTAGCATGGCTGATGACAATCAAAGACTCAGAAACATGAGAGATTTAGAAATGTATTATTTCTAAAAATGTATTGAATACTTTCAGAAATTTATATTGTACTGGAATGTTTGATATATTTTCACATATTTTCTCTCTTTTATTTCCAGAATAATCAGCTGTGTTTATGACCCCATACTCAATTACACTGCTTCAGATGGAAGAAAGCCCATTATTGAACCAACAGTGGATTATCAGTAAATCTTGAGCTCTATGCAAACTCTACATGGAAACAATCAATTATATACCTTTGAGGTGTGGTAAAGAAAGATTGCTTTATTGTTGAAGTGTTGTGAAATTAATTTCTTAGCTATTTTTTCATTTGCAGTTTGTAACCATTAAAACACAACCAACAGCTATGTTTATAATTTAGAAAAAAAGCCTTCTGGAATGGACACTGAATAGATTGGCTGTCATCATCATTTAATGTTCATTTTCACTCACAAGGCTTTGGTCGGCCCAAGGCCATAGTAGAAGACACTTGCCCAAGGTGCCACACAATGAGACTGAACCCGGAACCATATGGTTGGTAAGCAAGCTACTTACCACACAACCACTCCTGCGCCTAAGTCTGAGAACGTTTTGATACCACCTCATAGTTAAGTAGAGTTGAGCAATGTGAAAGGAAGTAGCTTGTTCTATGGTACATCATACTGCCCAGTCTAGGAATCAAATTGTTGACCTTATGATTGAAAGTCCAATACCATTAGTACTAGGTTACATGAATCCAGTACTCATAGACATTTCTAAATAGTAAATATCTTGACATGTAAGTAAGTTATATGCTTTGTTTCAAGGATTAACACCCATCCCTGAGTGTTGTACTCTCTCCATTTGGACAATAGTTGTTACCACCCTTTGCTGAGTTATCATTCAAAAAGAGATTCCATAAGTATTTGTTATCAAAAGGGAGCGATACGTAAAATGTTTCCTGCTGTTGTTGTTGGTGGTGGTGGTGGTAGTAGTAGCAGAGCAACATGAAATGAAGTGCTTTTCTCAAGAACACAATGCATTGCCTGATCTGGGAATTGAACACACGGTTTATATGTGTGTGTGTGTGTTTGTCCATGTATGTATATATAT
>NC_068994.1:41841502-41844418 GCF_001194135.2 Octopus bimaculoides | reverse complement strand
TATATATATATATATATATATCAGTTATTCTTTGATTGACTTCATCAGGTCTCCACGTTTGAAATTCAAATAATTAAAAGAAGATATTTCATAAACAAATATAATTTCTTTTCCATCCAATTTTTAACAACATTAAAATAATATTTTTTTACATTAATTTTACTTGCCATAATGAAAAGACATCTCCCTCTAGATTTCAGTTCTTTTATTATTAATCTGGCCTTAAACCTCATAACTCAAAATTATTTCTTTTGAAATATTTTCATGCACTGAATAAAATCTTTTCTTTGTTTTCCATTTTCAGGATATTCCTTTATAACACAGAGGAAATATGCAGCTAAATTTTGGCATTTGCTTGTTATACTTACACTACTGCCTGTGTATAGACTTTACATATTATGTGAAAGAAGGAGAAGAAGAAGGGACTTACCTTGGGGATATTGCTGTAGATATGCATTTATATGATAGCAATTTACTGACTGACCGAAGTAAGGTAACTTTCAGTCAATTTCAACGCAGTGTCACTCAAAATTCTCAATTATTCAATGTCACAAAATCAGGAAAAATATATACTGCTCAGACACTTGATAGTGATACACTTTGTTCATATAATCAAGAATGTTTCAAAACCATAAAAATTGCCATTCAACAAGCAAAAGCATTTATAAAGATTTTAAAAGTGCGTGTTGTTATTCAAGACATCAATGATCACCAACCAAAATTTAAAGATGAAGAGATTAACATTCAGTTTTCAGAAGATGCTAGCATTGGAGTGCGACGATCAATCCCAAATGCAATTGACAGAGATGTTGGGCTCCAGAATTCTCAAATAAGCTACCACCTTGGAAATAATATAGATAATCCATTTGCATTATCGACTTCCAAAAGTGTCGATGGAATATCAGAACTTTCAATTTTCTTAAAAGAAAAATTAGACAGAGAAAAGCAAGATAAATATGTTCTTGAGATTGTAGCTAAAGATGGTGGTTTACCACCCAAAGAAAGTGTTTTAATTGTCAAAGTAACAGTTACTGATGTTAATGACAATACTCCAGTTTTTTTACGAAAGGTTTATAACATTACCACCAAGAACAAAGCAAGCAGAATGATGCCAATTATTACATTAACAGCAACTGATTTAGACTCAGGTGATAATGGTAAGGTTTCTTATCATTTCAGTTCAAAGACTGCTGCATCAACTAAAAGTCATTTCATGCTAAATGAAAGAACTGGTGAGATCTACTTGCAGCAAATTTTCCCACTAAGAAATAAACTCCTCAATGAATTATATGTGCGAGCAACTGACAAAGGAAAACCACCATTGAGCTCAGCTGCTCTGGTTCTTGTAAATATTATCAACCAACAAAACAATTATCCAAGTATTGATGTCAATTTTGTGTCTCCCGTTAGTGAGAGCTCAGCAACTATCTCAGAAGATACTGATGTTGGTAGCTTCATTGCATATGTCATGGTCACTGATAATGACATTGGACTTAATGGTGAGGTAACCTGTGAACTTCACCATGATAAATTTCAGCTTTTAATGTTGGAATCAAAAGAATACAAAGTAAATTTAAAGGATCCAGTTGATAGGGAAGTTCAGGACCACTACGATATAACTATTTCCTGTGAGGATCAAGGTTCTCCTTCATTACAAACTAAAAGAAAATTCTCTATCCAAGTCATGGATGTCAATGATGTACAACCAAAATTCACGAAATCAACATTCAAGTTTTTGACTTATGAAAATAAAAAAGCTAATTTTCCCATTGGTTTTATCAATGCTACTGATCCCGATTTAGGACAAGGAGGTCAACTGACCTATTCCCTTTTGACCAATAATAAATATAATTTTCCTTTCCAGATCACAAATTATGGATTTATTTCTACAAGAAAACCATTGGATCATGAAATTAAAAACATTTACAAATTCCAAGTTTTTGTCAAAGACAATGGTAAACCTTCTTTTAATAACACAGCAAATGTTTTCATCGAAGTAATGGACGAGAATGACAATGCCCCGTACTTTTCTTTTCCCAGTGTTAACCCTTTTAGTCTTGATGTCCATTATTATCCCAACAAAAAAACTAATATCACAGTTCTGAAAGCCTTTGACAGAGACAGCCGGACAAATGCTTTTCTCAAATATGAAATACTCAGAGGCAATGACAAACATTTGTTTAGTGTGAATCCTTACACTGGAGTTTTATCTTTTTCTCGTCCAGTTTACCAAGATGATGTTGGATCTTATAATTTAGAATTTATTGTCAAAGATAGTGGAACACCAGTCTTATCTGCAATGACAACAGTGACTTTGACGCTGACTGTCAGCAATAAGACTTCTAGGATTATGCCTGCCATAAACAAAAATTTGAATGAAATGGTTGAAGTAGATTTTGCAATAGTAATAGTGTTAGTGGCCATGATTGTATCTATAGCTGTAGTGGTGTCTATAGCAACATGCATAATACGATGTAATAGAGCGAGAAATGCAGCACAAGGAGGAGGAGTTGAAGTAATGAATCCCTCATTGAACTCTCGCAGTGAAAGAAGACAATTGATCAACCAAACGGATAGTTCTGTTGTCATTCCCAAAAGTCCCAGTGAAATGAGAAACAGGAATATTCAGTTGGTAGGATTAAGGAGTCAACTCTATTCTGATGATGTCTCTCAGAATGACTGGAAAACTTCGACCTTAGCCACAAAGCTACCAAGTACCAAGCAGGTAACAACAAATAATGCACACTTATATCCTTATGATCTTGAATAACTATTTTGGTGTGGGGGATGGTGGTGACAAAACTCAGTATCTGGCTGGTACTTTTCTTTTTAACAAAACACTAGAACAAACAATATTATGGGTAAAAATTTAAAAAAACATAATATATATATATGTATGTATATATATATATATAT
>NC_068994.1:41840035-41841053 GCF_001194135.2 Octopus bimaculoides | reverse complement strand
ATATATATACATACACACATGCACACACACACACATACACATATATATGTATATATGTATGTGTGTGTGTGTGTGTGTGTGTGAATGAAAGAAAGTTAAAAATATAAGTGTGAATCATCTAATAATGCAGAGAAGATGGGATTAAGACACAATGTCTCCTGCAAAAAACTAATTTATTTCAATATTATTCATCAACCAAACACATACCATGAAACATAAGTCATTGATCTCAGCTTTTGAAAGATGAAAGAGCGACTTAGTAAAACCATCAATCACTACCTAAAAACATTATTGTCTACAACGGTCTGCCATTTTTAGAAAATGCATAACGACCAACCCCATTTTTCACCCCATTTCTAATATTTTTATCAATAAAATCATTAAAAAATTTTAAAATATGATTTATGGAAATATTATTATTTGAATTAAGGATTAAGGAAATGATATAATTGGTTAAGTACTTTTTAATCAATTAGAATTGTTTAAAAATGTGTACTGCAGTAGCATTCAAATGGAAGTGTGGTATCTCTCTTTATTAACTAATACATTGTGACAAGATTTAAAGTTTAAAATACTTATAGTTGAATATATGTATTAGTTATTCAAGATATTATATCATTCATTGGTTAGCATGGCATGTATTTTGCATGATACATATATAGCTAGTACATGCATAATCGAAAACTGAAATTACTCTAATAAATACTAAATTATTGAACAAACCTTCTTGCAAAAACACACAAACAAGATTTAGTCACAAACACCGCTAAAATACACACATACAGATACACACATTTGCACACACATTTTGGGGTATATGAAGATAAGAATTAGTTACTGTATACTGATGAAGTAAAAAACATATACATATGATCTCATACATACATATATACATATATAGAAATATATATGCATATATATATATATATATATATATATATATATAAACTCACATACACATACATAACATTGAAACTATGTTTTTAATGTATGTATATATCTCTGTGTGTGTATGTAT
>NC_068994.1:41837460-41839391 GCF_001194135.2 Octopus bimaculoides | reverse complement strand
TGTATGTATGTATATTTATATATATATATATATGTATGTATGTATATATATACATATACATATATGCAATATACATATATATACATATATATATATATATTTATATATATATATATATGTGTGTCTTTGTGTTTGTCCTCCACCAGCACTTGACAACAGGTGTTGGTTTGTTTATATCCACACAACATAGTTATTTGGCAGGTGAAATTGTTAAGATATGTACCAGGCAAAAAACAAAAAAAAAAAGTACCAAAGTTAATCTGATTGACTAAAACCCTTCAAGATGATGCTCCAGCATGCCTGCAGTCCAATGACTAAGACAAGTAAAAAGAAGAAAGTAATTATTAAAGTAATCAACAAAATAATTAAGTGCTTAATTTTCTAATTTCTAATTTTTAATTAAATTGAATGACAAATTATGATTCAGTTATTTAAACTTACTTTGTTAATCAAAATACTTTCCTTTATGTTTAGTATTAGTTAATCAGCTATTCATGACTTTTTTTCAGACATGGTTGTGTGGTAAAGTAGCTTGCTTTACAAACATATGTTTTCAGGTTCAGTCCCACTGCAAGGCAGTTGTTTGAGAAAATACCTTCTATTCTAGCCCCAGGCCTATTAATGCCTTGTGTATGTATTTAATAGACAGAAACTGCGTGGAAGCCCATAAAGCCCATCATATATATATATATATATATAAATAGATAGATAGATATACATATATATATATATATAAATGTGTGTATATATATAGATAGATAGATACTTACATACGTAAATATATATATATATATATATAAGTGTGAGTGTGTGTGTTTGTGGTTGCGTCACCCATCTTTTGAGAATCTCAAACGTTTTGTCTATGTTCCTGTAACTTAACAAAAGGCATCAATAGCATGAGCACTAAACTTTAAAATAGGCACATGGGTCATTTCGGTCAACTAAAAGTCTTAAAGGCATTGTTCCTACATAGCCACAGTCCAATTTTTAAAACAAATGGAAAATGAAATATAATTACATTTATAAATGAATCGTTAGTTCTTTTATTCTGCCGGAATAAACATCATTGAATCAGTAAAATTTCAAAGTGTAAGGAAAATAAATATTGCTGGAATTTAAATTGTGTTTAAAGCTCATTTAGGCAAGAATTTGTATTGATATTTACATGCTGCCATTTATCAAACATTTCTTTGAATGACTAATTGTACTATTTTACTTCTTTAAAACTTTAAAACATGGCTATCTGTGTAGTTAAGATATTCATATTCAACCACGTGGTCAATCCCACTGCTTGGTTCCTTGGAACAAGAGTTCTCTACAATAGCTATGAGTTGATTAATGCTGTGTAAGTGGTATTTGCTAGACAGAAACCGTGTGGATGCACATTGCAAGTAGATGTTACAAATACTCACATACTCACCAATACACATGTATGCACTCATGCATGCACACATGTGTATGTACACACACTTGCATGTCCAAACACAGTGTTAGAAAGAGGAGAAATAGAACTCAATTTGAAAATAGACCTTACACACATTTCTTTTTTACAACTAATAGGCAAAGAAATATATTGATGTGTGCATACATACAAATATATATATATGAATATATTTGTATGCATGTCTACATATATATATACATATATGCATACATATATACATGTATGTATGTATATATGTGAGTGCGTATGTATGTATGTATGTATATTAAGTTGTTGATGTATATTGATAACAAACCCAATAATTTGGTGCAGGTGCACAAAAATAACTTGGAGTAATTATTCTTCACAATTTCTGCAGACACTCTCTTCTTATGCAGGAATGTGTTAGCATAATTATTTCTAAATGCAGGTACACAGGTAGATAAGAGTGCATAAGCATCCATATATATGTGTATATATATATATATATATATATATATATATATAT
>NC_068994.1:41833397-41836952 GCF_001194135.2 Octopus bimaculoides | reverse complement strand
AAATATCAGCCATTTTGTAAATACAAAATGGCTGATATTTAGCAAGGTGAGACACACATAAGAAGGAAGGAAACAAAGGACCACTGATGAGGTCACAGAAGTGTGACGAAAGAACTCTGGCCGAAATAAGATTAAGATTAATGTAATATAAAGCTGAAGCAAATTAACACCAAATATACAGTGCGTGTGTTTTTATTGGCTAAACTGGCAATATGACCATCCCCAAGTACAACAACATCTGTTTCAACACACGATTTCACATCAAAAATCTTGCAAAACAAATATATATATATATATTTATACTTAAATGCAGACAAGAAGTCCTTACAGACACACACATGCATATCACACATACACATTTTGGTGCTTATATTTATTGATATTTTGATGGGTCAAGAAGTGAATAATAGGGGTAGTACGGTTGTTATAGGATGTTGTGTGGAAGACTGAGTGTATGTATCAGTTAAAAGTAGCTTTGTGTCTGCATGGAAACAAAAACACTGTGAAGATAAGAGTGTTTTGTGTGTTGAAGAAAATTGCTAATTTTTCTGTCTTGCAGAGGAAGTAAAATTTTAAATTAAATGAAAAGCAAAAAAATACCCAATTCATGAATACATCCTGCAGTAATCATATCCAACATAATCAAAATCTTTTCTGAAATCATTCCTTACGTGCAACAAAGCTTTCTTCAATAGAAATATACAGATATGCCATAATGCCCTTAAATTACTTCATACCCTACCATCTCCAAAAAAGACCAGATCAAATACATTGAAAAACTTTAAAACTGAAAACAGTAAAAGAAGGTAATTTGGTGTAACCCACCTTACAACTTATCAAACCAAACATTTTCCCATAACAAAAACTATGTATACACACACACACATACACACACACACACACACACACACACACACACACATATGCATATGTGTATACACACGCATATATATATTTCATACTACTGTATTATTCATGATTGATTGGTTGATTCAGTGTATTATCAGACAAAATATTTTGAGGATATTTAGATACATCTTTTTAATGTTTCAAGTTCATCCTCACATGGTTTCATCCTCCTGGGGTAAAAAAAAAAAACACCCGAAAAACTTCTAGCCAAATACAATGATACATCTAACTGCTAATTATAACTGTCTTCTTTCCTGAATTATATTTTCAATACTTGCCATACGACTCCTTGCTATTACTGGTTGTTTTTGTTGTTGTTTAGCCCCAAGTCAGTGCTGTTGATCAAGATGTTCCGCTTATGACTATCCTCTTTTTTTACACCTGTGCAGGAAACCTAAAACCCAATACCTAATTATCCTTTACTAATATGGTGGGAAGTATTTTGAGGGAGATTTCGCTGTTATTTCTAACATGTCAAATGATCACATAGCAGCTCATGCATTGGCTTTAATTATTAATAGTACTTGTTAGAAACGAGTTTTGGTATTTTTCAGGATTAAGGTGGTGAGCTGGGAGAATTGTAGGATGCCTTGTGGCATTTAATCTGTCTTTATATTCTGAGTTCAAATTTCACCGAGGTTAACTTTGCTTTTCATCCCTTCTGGGTCAATATTATTATTATTATTATTATTATTATTATTATTATTATTATTATCATTATTATTATTATACTCACCATCCTTATTGTGATTAGGTAAGGAGATAGAGGAAATATTAAAAATCATACCAAGTGAAACGTTATCAATGTAACTAATTATTATTATTATTGTATTTATTTATCACTAATTAGACTAATTAGAACTGTAATCAATATCAAGTTGAACTGTTTTACACATGGTTTCAGGTGTTTTCAAATTAGACATCTAGCTTGAATTTGAAATAAAAATAAAATTTCTTCATTGACTATGTAAGCAGGGAGTTTCTCTTTAGTTTCTGATTCAATAAGCAGATGATTGTTAAGCTTCCATCTCTTCCAATAACAACATGAATGTTTCACAGGGGCGCCTATCAATGTGGCCAGCTGCTGTGGCACTTTTGGTAAACCGTACTTATCAGAAATAAATATGGCAGAGAACAAAACATGGTATCATGCTATGCGTGAAATATCTCTTTAGAAACATGCTTCCTGTAGCTATAATGTTATCTAAGCTCATTAAGAAACCAGGATAACGAAGAAGCAGCTTGCTGATATGTATTTAATGTTATTTCATAAAATTGCTCAAAACAAAAGGTAATTTTGATTCCAGAAATTATAATTAATTATTCTTTTTAATTATGAGATCTAAGTCACACACACACACACACACACATACACACACATACACATAACATTATCAATTTGCTGGTAATATCAGTGTATTAGATTAGCAGAATCATTAAAGTGTAGGAGAAAATACCTTACAGTGCTTGTTTCAACTCCACACATTCTGAGTTCAAATCCTGCAAAGGTCAAATTCACTGCCTCCCATTCTTATGGGCTGATAAAACAAAGTACCAGTCAAGTACTGTGACTGGTGGTACTGGCTAACCTCTTCCCATTAAAATTGCTATCCTTTTGTCAAAATTAGAAACAAGTATTAATTGTCAGTAAAGACCAAATTATAGTTCAAACCCTCTCAAATGTGCATCATATATTTTCTACAGCCCCATCTTTTCCCCACGATAAGATTTTCTGACTTTTTATTATTAACAGAATTTTACAATTCAGAAAGGGTAGAAATATATTTCAGTTATCTGATAATCATTTTGATATCAAAATTTTGTAAGAGAAATATAATAATAATGACAGTGACTACTGTATTATATTTAACAAAATGATAATGTGTTTTAACTTCTTTGTATTCTTTGTATTGAGTTTGAGAATAATTAACATAAATCCACATATAATTATGAGACATGTATGTGCATTTATTAGCAGTTAAAATAAGGAGATAATGTGAAAGATTGTCAAAGGATCAACAGCGAGCAAATATTAATAGAAGAAATAAAATGAAAGTGAGTGGAGGGATGAGGTGCTTATCTGTTAAGCTAGAGTAAAGTAGATAACAGGAAAAGAGTCTGAGAACAAAAAAATCTTAAATATGAGTGTGCTGGAAGAAGATATTTGTAAACGATTGGAGTGACAAAATAAATTTGTAAAGACATTGAAGATTCTAACAAACAACATGAGTTATCTCCCATTAGTTATATGCCCATAACTTCTGATTTACCTATATACATAATATATTTATATATATTATATATGTATGTGTGAATGTATGTATCTGTGAATGTATGTATGTGTGTTGTCTCTCTATCTATACGTATGCATGTATGTATGTAAGTGTGTGTGTGTACGGCGGTATCTGTGCCTGTATGTATGTTTACATATATATATGTGTGTGCATGATAAATTTTATACGGGAAAGGTTGACTGTAACTTTGAAGTCATTGTCAACATTTTCCTTGTAAGAGTTAATATATATCTACTTGATTAAAAATAATGTGCAATGTAACTCTTCAGTTTAAGGTTAAATTGTTTATATTTGCAACATGACATAAATACAGACACACACATATATATATATATATATATATATATATATA
>NC_068994.1:41828149-41833303 GCF_001194135.2 Octopus bimaculoides | reverse complement strand
ATACATACATACATACATACATACATACATACATACATACATACATACACACCTCTAGTGCAATTCAATAACTAGTATCAACAAATTTATGAGTATTTCTATTCTTGTTGCTGTGTTTGTATCATTTATTATGAATCCAGAGACTGGGTGTTTAACAGACTACTTGCAGAAAAAAAAATGTGGGAGACTGTTTATAAGGTTTTTAATTACATCATCTTACTGACATTTCATTAACAAAGAATGATTATTAGCTGCATAATGGAAATTACAAAATCACAACTTATTGTCAAAGCATCAGAGATGTGTTATCATTATGTGCAACAGTTTTAGATTATAAAGATACTGAAATATACACATACATATATGTGTATGTGTGCACGTATATAAATACATAATATATATATATGCATGTGCTTATGTCTACATACACACGAAATAGGCCTTGTAAAGTTTGCTTCTAACAAATTCTCATTTGTCATTCCAAGGCTGCAGTGGTTTGTTAACTTACCACAAATCACAATGGATATACTCATCCAACCTATCTTTGTTGAAACTGCTTGTATCACAATCATGTCAGAATATAGTATCTGATTGTTCACATATCAGAATACACTTGGATTAGATATATTTGCTTCCCAGTATTGATAAGATATAAGTACCAGCAAAATACTAAGTTGAGTGAAGCAGTAAGCTGGCAGAATCTTTAGTACACTGGGAAAGAGTTTTAGCAAAATTTTGTTTGTGTTTACATTCTGAGTACAAATTTTGCTGTGGTTGACTTTGGCTTTCATCCTTTCAGAGTTGAAGAAATATGTACCAGTTAAGCACTGGAATCGATATAATTGGCTTACCTTCTCCCCTGAAATTACTGGTCGTGTACCAAAACTTTAAACTAATATATTTAGTTGATTTAATGTACTACATTTTTTTCCCCTAAAAGGAACTAATTTATGACCATTAAACACTTAGTTTTATTTAATCAATTAAAGTATTATGACAGACAGAATATGTGAAATGCTTTGTGGTCTATAATTTTACTCTTTTACATTCTGAATTTCAAGTCCTGCTGGAAACAAACTATGCCTTTCATACATCTGTGTTCTATGAAATCATTTCCACTTAATTAGTGGACTTGATTTAATTCGTTCTTCTTTCTCAAAGATTCTGTGGGCTTGCAACCATATTACAAATTATTATTTAAGCATTTAATGTAACATACTAACATAGATCTGAGTGAGCCAGCCGTGATGATGGTTACAAAGTTAGAAGCTGAACGGTTCCAACTTGAGATCATGGCTAGATTAGATTTACCTTCTTTGCTTTGGAGTGGTTGATAAAGCACCAACAATATACTTTGACCCATTTAGTTGTTTGCAATGATCCCTTGCTAAAATTGCTTTGGCAGTTTAGTTAAAAAGAAATCAGTAAATATTAATGATATCATAACTACTAATTATTTTGTTGAATCTTGGGAGAGTAATTTTGCAAATAATGAATGCATGCACTAGTTCTAGTTCATTTCTTTATTGTTTATTTGTCAATTGCTAACTAATCAACCAGTTAACTAAATGATTGTTTGATTAATCATTCAGTCAATCAATCAACCAGTTAAGCTTGTCAGTTACCATTTGCTCAATCTCATTGATGACATGGTCTCTCTCCTGAAGCAAACCAGAGTAGAGAAGGCATGTCATTGATGAGATTGCAAATGGTGGTCAAAGAACTTTGACAAACCTAGCGAATGAACTGACTGAAAAAATGGTTAATCAAATAATCAATATTAATTGGTTAAATAATTAACCAACTGATGAATAATAGGGAAGTGAAATAGAATCAGCGTGTGTGTTTATTATTAGCCAAAAACCTTTTTGAGATAAATAAAATATATTCCAACACATGAGTTTACAAAATCAAATACAGAAATGAAATATTATTAATTAGCTTTTCCACTAACTATACTTATTGTAAATCAATTACTTTACACATATAAATTTTTTCAGAATATTCTTCAAAATATATTGATTTCTGAGATAAATACTTTGTTATTTTTTTCTATACTAAATTGACCTTATAAATTACCGCTATTATAGTTTATCTGCTTTGAAAATTATTCTTAGAACTTTTTTTTTTTTTATGTTCCACAGCCAAGGGAAGCACATGCCTGTATGCAATAGACTTGAAGAATGAAGATGGCCATAGCACTTACAGAAAATACTTTAAAAAGAGAAAGGGAATGAAAAAAGAAAAATATCAAACCCTTAAGTACTTTCTCACAGAGTTGGTGGCACTCGTTAAACTGCAATATAGAGAAAGGATACCCACTCAATAAGATAGAAGAGGATAAGGTAGTGGAATCAAGTGAAATGGGTTGGTCAGTTTTAATGATGTACAAAATTATCATAAAAAGAACAGATGGATGAGATAATTTCTCATAAAGATGATGAAATTTTTAATTGTAAAGGACTCATAATCACCCCCTCTTCCTCATTCCCCCTTTTTCTTGTTTCTATATCTCAATCTACAAATCAATTTGTATTTTTGATCTTGCAAGTGGGGCCAACCTAACTCAGGAACCCTGTAACATGCCATGGATAGGGTTAAGGCCTGGTTTCCAAAACCATTTTCTAGAGTGAATCTGCATGTAACATCTTCAGGATCATTCTAGCCAAAAACATCCTCTCTGGCTCCAGTAAACATCCTCAAACTAGAGCCATTGGTTTTGTAGGCTGACTTGGTGGCCATGGTCTGCTGTATTGAATTCAGACAAAAATATTTCAAATGAAACTGCCAATGTATATCCGAGTTGTATTTATTTCCTCTGCTTCAATGGAAACTAAAACATGTCCTATCTTCCAGTGTTATCACAGTTAATTAATTATTTTACAATTCATTTTTCCACTATCATTGTATTTAATTTTTTCACATATTATCTATTGGGAGGAGATAATTTTTTAACTAATCTCAATATGAATGCATACATACACATACAAATGCACTCATACACAAATTCAACAAACAAACATGCACAATTATATGCACTCACATACAAACATGTATACACACATACATACAAAACTAATATGTCCTTGATAATCTGTTTGATTTAGTTCCATTAAAATATCAAAATGATGTAAAAATTATGAACAATAGAATTTATGATAAATGAATATTGCTGCAAAATTTTATTAACATTGTTACCATGTCAGAAGGTCATATTTAGTTATTCTTTTATTGTTTTAATTCTTTTAAATGTTTCAGTCATTTGACTGCAGTCATGCTGAAGGGTTTTAGTTGAACAAATCGACCCCAGGACTTATTTGTTTTTAAAGCCTAGTACTTATTCTATCAGACTCTTTTGTCGAACTGCTAGGTTATGGGGACGTAAACACACCAACACTGGCTGTCAAGCAGTGATGAGTGGACAAATACAGACACAAAGACACACACACACATAGATAAATACATACATACATGTGTGTGTATGTGTGTATGTGTGTGTGTGTGTGTGTATATATGTGTGTGTGTCTGTATATATATATATATATATATACACACACACACACAAACGATGGGCTTCTTTCATTTTCTGTCTACCAAATCCACTCACAAGGCTTTGGTCAGCCAGAAGCTATAGTACAAGACACTTGCCCAAGGTGCCACACATTGCGACTGAACCCAGAACCATGTGGTTGGGAAGCAAACTTCTTACCACACAACCACATTGTCTTTGATAATTTACCATACTTCTGCTACAGCAGTGTAGTTGAATTTATCTTTCTGCTTACCTGAAACCTAGCATTATTCTGTATAATGTTATTACCTAGATATATGTACAGCAAGTAGCTGTGACAGCTGGAGGGAAAGGAGTTCAAGAGAGCACTTGTATGGTTCCACACAAGCAGAGTGACAGAATCGCAACTCATCTAGGCTCTCATCATAAATGGAGCGATGGACAAACCGGACTGTATGAAGAGATAGCAGGTATGCTCTAAGATGTTCATTGTCAGAAAAGTGTACAATAAATATTTTCACTTCAATAGAAAAATTGTCTTTGATTTTTCTTTATATTTTTGTCTAATCAAAGGGGAATTATAGCAGCAGATCTTAACTGTGAGACCCCTGGCCCTTATATTGAGATCTTACTCTGGACATTGATTACCCTTGTGTTCGGGGCATGACATATAACTCTACTTGCCTCAGCTTACCTGCCTAGAAATTGGAAGATATTTCTTGTGACAATAATGATTGTTCTCTTGCTGTAAAATTCAATTCCAAGGTAGAAAAAAAAAAACAAGATCATAGTGAGCATTAATACATCAACTCATTCAAATTATCATAGGCCAGATGTAGGCTATTTTACTTCTAATTTATATAAATGTGTGTGAGTGTATTTGTGTGTGTATACATGTATACATTATATATATATATATATACATAAATATATATACAAATACATACATACATATATATATATATATATATATATATATATATATATATATATATATATATATATATATAGTGTAGTATATTGCCACTTAAGTGTGGCTGACCCCTAGGGGTGGATGTTACTGTTGCTTTTAGCCCCAGGAGGACATCTCCTCCAGCTTTATCGTGCAGTTACTGTTAATACTTCATTTAGAGAATTAACATATATATATATATATATATATATATGCACACACACACCAGAGTAAGCACATAAATGTGAAACAAAGGTGGAAAAAATAGTACTCAAATACCAGAGGTAGAGAATATGCTTTACTAATTAAAAAAATATGTATATATATGTATATATATATATATATACCTAACAAGATATTCACACAACAGAAACATATGTCAGTTGGATGTTTAAAGAGAATATACTGTATAAAAGGCTGAAATAATAATTTTAAAAAAATGTATAGATTCTCCATCTTTATTTTAATGTCTTGAATATACACTCTGTAAACTGTTTATAATCCAATGAAGCAAACTCAGGATTTACTCATCGGGTGAAATACCATGTGATTGTTTACCTTAAATAATCCCCAGTTATCTATATCATTTGATATGGTTAGCCAGAACCTGGATTATACTAGAGTGCTTAAACGGTACCTACCTGGATTCAATAACCCTATGAACTCACTATATATATATATATATATATAT
>NC_068994.1:41827406-41828022 GCF_001194135.2 Octopus bimaculoides | reverse complement strand
ATATATATGTATGTATGTATGTATGCATATATGTATGTATATGTGTGTGTGTGTGTGTGTGTGTGTGTGTATATATATATATATATTATATATATTTATGTACATGCATATATGTTATTTTTTACAAACACAAGATTGAATGTTATTTCAAAGTATTGGTTTCATAGCCTTCACTAGACAAACTTTCTCTTATTTTGTTTTTTGCTTTCTGTTGTTTTTTTGTTTTTTTATAATAAAATATATATGATAATCTGCTCAGAAATATTGAGTGATCCTTGAGTTTAATGATTGACTTGATTTTATATATAAGTAGATATATATATAAACAAACATTGATACATGGAAGTATATTTTGACACTTATTCTGTAGGAAACAGGTAAAATATTGTTCATATAAAAGCTATTCATCTACCAAATGCAGTTAATTAATATTTACCAAATATAAAAATAATTCTTTCATTGGTTATCACTGTGGAGTCATGAAATTCAACTTCCTAAAGGGAATACTTCTTTAGTTATTTATGTCAACCTCAGCACATAGTTGTTTTCTCAATTCATTGCAGCTATCTATACAATGGCTAACATACATCTATAGTTTTTTTTTTTTTTTTTTTTT
>NC_068994.1:41825044-41827388 GCF_001194135.2 Octopus bimaculoides | reverse complement strand
CACACACACATGTTTAGGGCAAATAGGTAGATGTATACGAAAGGCTTCTGCACAGTTTCTGCCTACCAATCTTCATTCACAAAATAACGAACAGCAAGGTGCTATAATAGAAGACATTTGCCTTTTATACCTTGTAGAGTGATCATACTCAGACATCCTGGTTGCAAGATGAACTTAACCCAAGAACCATGCCTATACTTTTCCTTCCTTCCTTATTTACATGAAGAGCATAAAAGGTTTTGTTTGTGTAAAACAGCCAGTTACAGGGTAGATATCTTTTTAGTGATGGAGATCAGAAATATGCAATTGAAAAGAATGCTTTGGTTGCACATTCATTAAATATATTATGCAATATTCTTAAAGTTGTTATGTTTCTCAATAGCTGAGACTGAACAGAAGGTATACAACTTCCAGGAGAAAAAAAGCAAAAAAAGGAAGAATGAAACACAGTCCATTATTTGGGGACTAAACTATTACAAATAAATATTTCAAAATGTTTATGAATGTGTAATACAACAGTAATTAAGAGAATATTGAAATGTAACTTTTGAGTTAATGCAATGTTAATATAAGGATGACTGATGATTAATTTTATTTTGCTTGATTATTAATAATTATTTCTAAATTAGCCATGACAGCACAGATGTTTATAGGGATGTAGCATAGTTGTGCAGACTGTTATATTAACCTAAGTCTTAAGTGATGCTTCATTATAATGACTACCAAAAGATAAAAGAGACATCAACATACAAATGCAGCCAAATATTTTGTCCCTAACCTTACTAACACTTTCAAACTACTGCTCAACCAATAATAATAAAAATACCTTCTGCTATAGGTACAAGGCCTGAAATTTAGTTGGAGGGAGTTATTTGGTTATATCAATTTCAGTGCTTCACTGGTACTTGATTTATCAATGCTAAAAGGATGAAAGACAAAGTTGACCACAATGGAATTTGAACATAAAACATAAAAGATGGACAAAATATCACTAAGTGTTTTGTCCACCTTAATAATAATAATAATAATAATGATAATAATAATAATAATAATAATAATAATAATAGTAATAATAATAGCTGAAAAGTTGACAGGTATGACAAGTTAGCTTGGGAGGTAAAGCAGTTGTGGTTGATGAAAAAGGTGGTAGTGGTACCAATAATTGTCGGAGCCCTGTGAACAGTGAGTAAAAATCTTGAGACGTACATGGAACATATAAGGGCTGCAATAAGGGAGGAGCACTTGCAGAAAACAGCACTACTTGGAACCGCTTGAATACTCTGGAAGATGCTTGAAAAATAAGAGGTGTTAACTTAGTTCACTGGTAGTGAACAGCTGATACCATAGTACATGTCCAGCATTAGAAGCTGTGCAAAGGCAATAATAATAATCTTTTCTACTTTGAAGAAAATTGAAAAGTCAGAATAATAACAATGATAATAATAATACACAATGAGAAGAGTACAATATGATTTGTAATAATAAAGATTGACTGTTTATTGAATTGAACAATATTTCAACTGCATGTCTGTCTTCTTTGACTTCATAATGAAAACTGAAAAATGTGCAGAAATACAGAAATTCAAACTTTGAACTGGAATATCCAGGGTTCCTTTTTAGACAAAGAAAAGTCATCAATTTTCACTTTTTCACAACTGGTAACAAAGGTAAAGAGAAAAGAAGAAGGAAAAAAAAACAAAAAAAAACAGGAAATAAAACCCTCAGTCAAAATGTCTTGTGTAAATGTGATGGAACTTTGCTGTCATTTTGTTTTTGATGATGATGATAATGATTTCTAGCTTAGATGCAAGGTCAGACATTTTGGTTAAGAAACACATTCACAAAAAATTAATCAAGAGTACTTCACTGGTATTTCGTTTTATCAACCTTACAAGGATGGAAAACGCAAACTTAGCAAAATGACTTGAGCCCAGAATACTAAGAACCACAGCTAAAAACCACACCTATGTACAAATATTTGACATTTCAACAGATTTTCCTTACATCTATTCACTACATGTTTACCTGTTTTACACTTAATTGCTATAAGAGAACCATTTCTAGACATATACTATTTTAATGACATATAAGATGCTTGTATTTGTGAAATGTGTCTCAAAAACTCACCCAAGGTCATCATCATCATTTGATATTCTAATCGAAATGCCCGTAACAATACTATCTATTGTAGATCTTGGATGATTTGATGAGACGTTTAAATATGACACAAATTTATTAGGTTTACGGAATGGGCAAAAAAGACCCATATGTATGTGTGGGTGTGTGTATATATATGTGTGTGCGTGTGTGTATATGTATATATATATATATATATATATATATA
>NC_068994.1:41822203-41825034 GCF_001194135.2 Octopus bimaculoides | reverse complement strand
ATATATATATATATATATATATATATATATATATATACATATACACAAGATGGTATCAAAAAATTTCCAAGACTAGTTATGTTTAATTAAAATATTACTTATTTACTTAAGTCTTAACATCATTTCCTGTGAAATAGTCACCTTGCTCAGCACTACACCGGTCCCAGCATTCCTGCCAGTTTTGGAATTGAGCTTGCAACTCATTTTCTGTAAGTGAGTTGAGGACCTTCTGCGACTGACTCTGAATCTTGACAGTGGTGTTAAGATGGTGACTTTTGAGCCGCATTTTCGTCTTGAGGAAAAGATGGATGTCTGCAGGTGCTAAATTTGGTGAATAGGGCGGGTGCAGAAGTGATACCATGTTGAGAAATGAGTGAGGACAGCTTGGTGAAAGGGTGCATTGTCGTTGTAAAGAATCCAATTCTTCGTGCCCCACGGATCCAGTCACTTTTGCTGAATGTCTGACCTCAAAGGCTTCAAAGCATTGCAGTAGAACAGTCTGGCCCTGGGGGATGAATTCTTGATGCACAATACTACATTTTTGATGTGGCACTTGTGGCAGGTCTTCCAGATTGCTTATCATCTTACATGGACCTTCTTCTGCTTTTGAAGTGCTTGTGCCACTCTAAACATTGCATATGACCCATTGTTTCATTGCTGTAAGCTTGCTGAAGCATGCTCAATGTCTTTCTAGCAGACTTCTTAAGTTTAACGCAAGATTTCATGTTGGCTCTTTGTTCTTGTCCATGACAAAATCGCAGACTACAGTATATGCATGATCACAAATGTACAAATTTCACATCTTGCAAAGAAAACACAGCAATGTCACTTGGCACACTGCCCCATGAAGGTTACTATCTCTCACTGCATACACAACCATTGGCGTGCTACAGAACAAGTCTGCAAACTTCTTGATGCCACCTCATACTTTCAGGATACAAGAAGGTAAGTATATGAGAGAATATGGACAGTAGATCATGAAAGATGGGTGGTAATTTCCTAAATGTGCAAGAGGAGAGTGATAGATGGTTAGAAGTGGGAGTGTAGGTGACATTAGTGAATGGTGAAGAAAGGTTAACAAGTGGTCGCCTCTAAATATCAGTCTGAAAGGGGAAGGTGAAAAAAAAAATGTCTCAGGAAGGAAGAGGTTTATAGGTGACAGTACAGGAAGAGTGGATAGCAGTAGTATAATAAATCTGTTGATAGATTAGGAAATAAGGAGATTATGTATGTGGTAGGAGAGTTGGGACAGAAAGAGAGAGATAGACAGAGAGAAATAGAGAAGGATTGGCAGAGACAGGGATGGATGTGAAAGGTGTGTAAGGGTGGTTATATGTGAGAAGGACAAAGACAGGGCAAAGCCGTCAATAATTAGTTGGGCTATGACGCTTCCTCCATCTTTCAGACTTGGTTCAGCAATGTGATATCTCTGTAAATACTTCTAACTAAAGCATCTCCTTTACTCTTGACTATAATTCTTCTATGCCAGTTATTGTGTATAACAATTTCCTGTATAATCTGTTTTACTATGCAGATAACTGTATCCTACTCAGCCAGGTATTTTAAGCATTTCAGAGTTGACTCCTGATGGATCAGGGGGCTTCACCCTGCTTTCATTTCCTTAATTGCTTTATCCATCATGCTGCTGTCAACCAGAATAGTTGGTCCCTATGTTGGCTCCACATTTAATAGCTTTTCATAGTAGCACTTCCATACCACTTTCTTTTCAGAGTCTCTAAGTGAAAGTATACGATTATCCATCCACACACACACGGATTGCCCACAACATCTCAATTCTTTCTGATATGTATGTGCATGTGTGTATATGTGTGCATGTGTGTGTGTGTGTGTTAGATATAGATGGGTGTGTGTATCATCATTCGTTAGTATAGAAACATTACTCCATGCACATTCATTTACTTGCCAAAGCTTAAATTAAAACCCTTCAGGAGCAGAGTGATAGAATGAATACCAGAAATACACTGGAAACATTTCAATTGAACATAAATACATTCCTTTATAACAATTGGCTTTGTGTGTATAGTCAGAACAAATCAATATATTGCCAAAGAATATTATAGCTCCAATCAGTCTCGTTGAGCATTTATGCAAGGTACATTACTCTGCTTGCCTTATTCTGATATATTGAAAAAAAAAATAGGTCACATTGCTGCTACTATTGCTGCAGCTGTAGCTCATGCTGTTGCTACCACTGCCGCCGTTGCTGCTGCTTTTGCTACTACTACTACTACTACTACTACTACTACTACTACTACTACTACTACTACTACTACTGATACCGATGCTAATATTACTAGGGCTGGAGTATGGCTTTAGTTTTTAATTAAAGAAGGATGTTGGCACGAATAAAGTGCATTGAGTATCGACTGCAATTTTGTGAGTCTGACACTTCCGACAACAATTTTTCTGTACCTGCCATCCCACCCTCCATGCAAGGTAGACTACTCTGCATTACCTTAAAGTAAAACTAAAAACATCACACCAAGAGGCCAAAAAAGGTGACCTTCTTCATCTTTTCAAAAGTGAGAAAAATATATTTATAGTAATGGGATTTTCTTAATGAAATTTGTAAAATCTTTTAACCAATGCTAGAAAAGTTGATTAAAATATAAAACAATATATACGTATGTATATATATCTTTAAGTATGTATCTCTCTCTATATATATATGTGTATGTATATATATATATGTAATAATACATATATATATATATACACATATACAAACACACACACACACACATATATACACACACACACACACACACACATACATATACATATATGTACACACACACACACACACACAC
>NC_068994.1:41821376-41821807 GCF_001194135.2 Octopus bimaculoides | reverse complement strand
TATATATATATATATATATATATATATATATATATATATATATATATTTATATATATATATATACAGACACATACATATATGTATACACACACACACACATATATATATATATACACATTTATATATATACTTATACATGCTCAAATACACACACACACACACATACATAGACACACACAGTCTTTTAATTATAGGTCCCAAACTTTTCTGTGCCCTACACTCCTACAAATCTATACTATAAAAGGCATATTTGATAAATTTTGACACCACCCCCTACTAAAGTAATATCACATATAAAAATGAAAAACGTAATTTTCTAATAGCTGATTACTTTCCTCCCTCCTCTGTCTTCTGTTGTTATTTGAACCACTCACCAACTCATTGTTGTATGTGTGAACAAATTGAATACAGAAAAAAAAAAAAAAAAAAA
>NC_068994.1:41816710-41821366 GCF_001194135.2 Octopus bimaculoides | reverse complement strand
AAAAAAAAAAAAAAAGAAAAACACACATGCTTCTGATTCAGTAGGTAATGTGCAAATTAAATGTAGATCAACGAAATAGAAATAACCAAACAATGAAATCAAATACCATTGTGAACATAAAATTCAATGATCCTGTTTCTCATTCATCACTTTTATCAAAACATGGTTTTTTTCTTGCTGCTTATGATCCGTAGATCTATCTGTGAATTCAGGTGATTTCTAGATTTTGTTTTGATTGACAAAAGATAACAGAACCCAGATTCATGTCAGTATGTCATTGCAAATGGAATGAGAACTGAGTTCTTGGTCAGAATCTTTGAAGAGCTAAATCTACATTTGTAGTACACCTGTCCTCATTTTTACTGGTGTTTGGTTAAAAACACAAAGAGAAGAATGCACACCCTGTTAAATGATTCATTGATAACTAATAAAAGAACATATAGAGAAAACTGGTTTTGCTTTGAGACCCCCAAGTTATCCCAAGGCTTTACAAGGAGCTTGTGCTAAGCTGGCATAGATCTCTGGATGATTGAAACTCACAAGCCACAACATTATAACAAAAATTGGATCATGGGGTAGAACCAAGAAACATGACAACAAAAGAATTATATGGTTACAAACTGTGTTTTATTTTTTCATTAAAAAGAGGGCCAAAAAAAATCTTACTAATTTACTGATTAATTAAATGTTTTTTAGAGATGATTGATATCTGTCATTTTAAGAAATGTAAAAAAATATAAAGACCCACCCCCTTCGGCCATGAATGACCGTGGGATTGCATCCAGAAAGTTACCCTCCGAGGCACAAGTTCAGTCAAAGATGTTTATGGAAGACCAACATACCAGCCTCCCCTCTCCATGACATCGATGTTATGCAAGGGAAAGGCAAATGCTGTCACAACTCATTTCTACAGCTGAGTAAACTTGAGCAACATGAAATAAAGTGTCTTAGTCAAGAACACAACAAATAGCTCAGTCTGAGAATTGAACTCACTACCTCACGATTGTAAGCCTGATGCTCTAACCAATGAGCCAATTAATACAGTTCTGAATAACCTTATGGAAATGACATGGTCATGGTTGGAATGCCTTATGGCTTTGGCTTTAGATCAGCTGCATAACACCAGTAACACCTCAGCAACAACGACAACAGCACCACCATCACCAGTAACAACATTACCAGAGTATTTTGCAGTTTTGTATTTTCTTCTAAGATTGTTGAACTATTACTAACATTGAGATAATACATTGTTAGACAGAATATGATTCATCTGAATCTGCCCAGGGTTATCTCTCTTTAAGTATTTCCCATTGAGAAAGGCTAAAGAGCCAGAAACATGCATCTGGGAATCTGATAGGAGCAAGTGCAAGGCAGATATGATGTTTTTACACCTTTTACCATAAGAGAAAATTTTTCCTTCATCGTAACTGCAGTAAATTTGCCTTTAGAAATTAAAATATGTCAAACATATTTTAACTAACCTAAAGTTCATTTATTCCTAATCACTGCTTAGCACTGATGCTATTATACTATCTTAATTATTAATATAATTAGCAGAAATATATAAACTACTCTCTGTATTTCATATACTGGTTATACTTTTCTTTGATATGTGAAATTAGCTTGGTCTCTATATACGTGTAGTATCTGTATATACATACACATACATGTATGTTCTTTTCTCTTTTAAATTTAGACCTTTAGCATTTAAACTGGCCATATTGAGCCAAAATATGTAGTGATGATGGCTATGATGGCAACAATCAGGAGGAGGATGAAAAGAAGGATAACAGCAACAAAAAAACAAAACAAAACAATTACATGCCAAGTACTTAGAAGATACCTACACATAGATATGTTTTCATTTAGAACTCTAAGGTTAAATGAGAAAATAAAGAAAATCACACACACACACACACACACATGTACACATATAAAGAATGGTTTCCTATATAAAATTATGAGAAATTTTTCTGTTACAAACCAAACAGCCTGCAGAGACTCTGCTACCCAATTTTAATTTAACAGGTTTGTATTTCTGAGTTTATCTACCTTTGTTTTCTTTGTGTGTGTATACATAAATGCATATATATATATATATATGAAAAAACTGCAACTGCCTCTTGAAAATTGGATCAATCAATATTCCAAGGGTGAGAGAAATGATTAGAGGTCAAACATTTACAGACAAACAGTATCTTCATAAATGTATAAATACATATATATATATTCTGAAAAACTAAGCATTGTCACAAAGTATTATTGATTTAGCTTATCAATTTACTAAACATTTATCTCTAAAATTATATCCATACTAATGCATATAATGTTTTCTTAAGTTACATTCAAAAACCACTGAGGAAACCTTGTTAACTTAACTACATACAAACACCAACTTAGATTTCATGGTTATTAACAAATCTGAAAATGCGTCTTTCTTCCTCTTTTTATAAAAGATTAAACTAAAAGTAGTAATCTCCCTTGATATTGATGGAACTGAGAAATTCTTCAGACAGGATAAACTTCAATAGCTGACTTATATTATTAACAATAAATTTATGCATGTTAAATATTGTAGTTTTTGATATGACAGTTAATATTAATAATATCAATGGTTTCAAATTTTGTCCCAAGGCCAGCAGTTTCAGAGGAGAGGGTAAGTTGTTCACATTGACCTCAGGGTTTAACTGGTGTTTTATTTTATTGATCTCGAAAGGATGAAAGGCAAAGTCAATGTTGACAAAATTTGAACTCAGAATGTGAAAACTAATGAAATGACACTAATAATAATAATTGTTGTCACCTTGGGGACAATATCAAAAGATATTGAGAGGAATATAAAGGAAATGCAAATAGAGTGTTTGGTAGAGCTGTTACAAAAAGTCTATCTCCTTAGCATAGCCAGAATCATCAGGAAAGTATTAGAAAGCTGTAGCAAAGAAATAGCATGATACCACAGCAGGGCTGGATTAAAATCCATAGAGGCCCTAAGCACAAGATTTTGGTGCCCCCATACTTACGTAAATCATCATCATCATCATTTAAGGTCTGTTTTCCATGCTAGCATGGGTTGGACGATTTGACTGGGGACTAGTGAACCAGATGGCTACACCAGACTCCAATCTGATCTGGCAGAGTTTCTACAACTGGATGTCCTTCCTAACGCCAACCACTCCGAGAGTGTAGTGGGTGCTTTTTACGTGCCACCGGCTTGAGGGCCAGTCCAGCAGTACTGGTAACAGCCATGCTCAAATGGTGTTTTTTATGTGTGTTATGTCTCAAGTTACTGCTATCTAGTACCTTCGGATGATCTCTACTCAACTACTACTCGTCAGCTACTCAACTCCTCTACCACAGCTAGACTACCTCTATTTATATGTCTTGAGCGATCCTACTTCTTCGCTTGGGGGCGTCGACACAACAATGTGTCACCTGCACAGGAGTCAGCCCAATGTTTTCTTCACAGGAGTCAGTCCAATATTTTAAAATATAAATAATAATAAACCACAGAATGAATTACTTTTCAAAATGAAGCAAAACTAACAGTAAGAAGGAAAATAAAGTTTAATTTTGTATACTTCCACTTTATTTATATTTGAAAAGCTTTCTCCTACATTTTTTAATTGCAAAACCTTTGATCAGATCATCACTATAACATCATGAACGCATTGAAATTATATTTCCAATCATATAAACCACTTTGAATATTATTTTAGCAAGTTTAAAGTGATTTCTTTTGTGTTTGTAAACCACTTACCATTTATGGGGTGCCCCCACTTCTCTTGATGCCCTAAACATGTGCTTATTTTGCTTAATGGTTAATCCAACTCTGTACCACAGGCTGCAGGTAGTAACCCCACTACTCAAGCAAGATTACTGAAGTTTCAACATGATTAATAATAATAATAATCCTTTCTACTATTGGCACAAATTTTAGGGGGGGTTAACTATTTGATTATATTGACCTCAGTACTTGACTGGTACTTATTTTATTGACCCCCAAAAGACGAAAAGCAAAAGTGACCTTGGTGGAATTTGAACTTAGAACACAAACAAATGGAAGAAATACCGCTAAGCATTTTGTCCAATGTGTTAATGATTCTGCTAGCTCATTGCTTTAATGATGATGATGATGATGATGATGATGATGATGATGATGATGATGATGATGATGATGACAAACAATAATAATAATAGTCATGTAGATCTGTTATTTTTCATGTAGATCTGTTGATCATGAAAGGAAATCCATAAGATGTAGAAAAAGAATGCCTGACGTTTGGAAATTAGTACTGACATGAGAGTAGAGCTTGTTAAAAAAACTGCACTATTGAGGACAGTGAGGATTTTGAGGCTGGTTACTTGTGTATTAATTATCATAGAAAAAGACCCTGTGAGACCTTTGACAACAGATTGTTGTTCAATCTTACAAAATTAACCAGAGCAAATAATAATAATAATAATGATAATAATAATAAAAGATGGGTTACAGCAAAGACTTTGCTCAACACCAAATATGTGCTTGTCAGTTATTTGACCCTAACCAGTTGAGCATGTCCCTTACTGACTGATGATATGTGCATCTCTGATCATGAGCAGCAAAGTAGTCGGGGAGTATATATATATATATATATATATATATATATATATATATAT
>NC_068994.1:41813168-41816244 GCF_001194135.2 Octopus bimaculoides | reverse complement strand
TATATATATATATATATATATATATATATATATATATATATATATATATATGAGAATATGTTTGCATGTATGTATCATATAGGCTTATCTGTATGTCCGTACATGGATTTATTTATGTGAGTATTTAAGATATTGTGTATGTATGTGTGTCTGACTCTCTTTGGAGCCTAGAAATATATCACAAGGCGAGGAGATATAAATATTTGCCTAATCAGCTGTAAATAAAGTTCACACCAACTTAAAGAAGTCAGTCAGTTATCTTGGCACAGCTGACTGATTTTTAACATGTGACTCTTGACATACCCCTAGCCTGACACACTAGACTTCACATCTTTTCCGACACATTTAAAAGATTCTCAACAAAATCAAGGTAAGTAATTGAATTCATCTCTCCACTCCGTTGACTACTGATGAAAGAAAAAACTCATAAGTTATTCAAAGAACATATATGTATGTATGTATGTTTGTATGTTTGTATGTATGTATGTATGTATGTATGTATGTATGTATGCATGTATGTATGTATGTATGTAAGCATGTATGCATGTATGTATGTATGTATGTATGTATGTACGTATGCATACATGCATGTATGTATTCTATTTATTAAAGTCAAATAAAATCTTCACAAACAGTTACTTAGAGTTTCCCGTGACTGTTCAGCAGACGAACTGTTACTCAGAGTTTCACGTGATTACTCATTGTACAGTTGTGATAATACTGTAGTACTATTTTTTCCACCTTGTTTTCCATTTATCTGCTTACTTGTGCGTATGTGTGTGTGTATGTGTGTGTGAGTGTGTGTGTGTGTGTGTGTGTGTGTGTGTGTGTGTGTTTGTGTGTGTGTGTGTGTGTGTATATATATATATATATTATATATATATATATATATATATATATATATATATATATATATAATCTAGCTTTTACTTGTTACAGTCATTGAACTGTGGCCATGCAAGGCACTACCATGAAGGGTTTAATTGAACAAATCAACCACGATACATATATTATTTTTAATCTTGGTACTTAATTATCAGCCTTTTTTTTCTTTTTGCTGCATTGCTAAATTATGGGGATGAAACAAACCAGCACCAACCATCAATAAATGGGGCCAAGTACAAAAAGAAAGGCATGTAACACACAAAGATACACACATACATGCACAATGGGTGTCTTTCAGTTTCTGTCATTCAAATCCACTGATAAAACTTTGGTCAGCCTGAGGCTATAATAGAAGACACTTATCTAAGTTTCCATGCATAGGTGGCACCGAATCCAAGACCACATGGTCGGGAGGCTAGTTTCTTAACCACAGAGCCATGTCATACATACATACATACATACATACACACACAGAGAAATTAGGTTTCTCAAAACCAGAGGAGAAAGTTAATTTGAAGACTACAGATCCAATCCATCACTGGAACTGTAAAAATCTGTAAAACTTTCCAGAAGTTTATAATTTAAATATATATGAGCATGTCTAGATATGTAACTATATGCATGAGAATACATACATAAAACATACAAATATGCACATACATACATACATACATACATACATACATACATACATACATACATGCATACAAATAAAAATACCCTGTTGTTGATGTTGAAATTCTATTGGAGGAACCTTGGATCCATGTTAGAAACTGGTTCTTTCTCCATTGGCAAGAAAACTTGAAATAAACTGAATAATTACATACATACATACAAGGTTGGCCAAAAGTCACCTGACAGTAAATCAAAACTATTTAATTCCAAGATTAAAACAAAAAAATATTTTATATGAGACTTTGCTAATAAATAGATAAATGTTGAAAAAAAAAACAAAACAAAAAACGGTGATTTTTAACATTCACTTATTAAACATTCATAACTGGAATAAATAAATAAAATTGAATATTAAGTATTTAGGCAATTTTGATTCACTGTCGGTCAAATTTTGACCAACCCTGTATATATGTGTATATATGCATGCATGTATGTATATATATATATTTTTTTCAATATGTATTATCTATGTATGTATATATGTATGTATGTAAGTGTGAGTGTGTTCATGTATGCACATGTGTGTGCATATGTGTGTATTTGTATATGTGAGTTTATGGACATATATATGTATATGCATTTATATGCATATATATATGTATGTGTATGTACATGTATATATATATATAAATATATAAATATATAGGTAGATATATATATGCATGTATCAATATATATTCGTGTGTATATATATGTGCATATATAAATATGTGTCAATTTGACAGGGTGTGTATGAGTGTTCATAAGAAGTTAATGGATATCTGTTGAATCCAACAAACAAATGTCTTGAAAGAATTGCAACCCTTAGAACCAATACTAAAAAATTTTGAACATTTTTTATTCAATTTAACAAGGTAACATTATATATATATATATAGCAAGCATCACAAGATACAATCATGGCACTTTAAAACTTACCAAGCTACCTATTAATTGCCATTGTAATTTACTTTTTAATCAGCACTCTACCTGAAACTCACTGTGTCTCTTCTTTTTTTTTTTGGTCTCTTTTTTCAACTGTTGTTATTACTCTCTGCCATAAATAAGGCACTGTACAATATTATTGTGAGACATTATTATATGAATAATCATAACTTTTTTAAAGACATGCACCTGGATTTTAAATAGTCATCCACTTGTTCATAAGTGCAACTTTTCAAAAGCGGTAAAAATTATTGGTAAATGTTCTACCAAGTCATTTTCTCATTGATTTAACTATTCATTCATCATATTTATCAGCTGTACAAAGACATTACATTTTTTTTTTCATTTTTATGTTTTATATAAATTTGTTTCTTTTTATAATTTTTTTCTTCATTTTATCATCTGGTTCTTTTCAAAACTATTTATATGCTATTAAATCAAAATAAAAAAATTAATACCTCCCTTCTTTTCATTTTTACTTTTCTTTTTGAAACAGTTGTATAAAAACTTTCTTGTTTAGATCTAAAATTACACACACAAGAATGCTTACATGCAATATATACATACATATATATATATATATATATATATA
>NC_068994.1:41810741-41812618 GCF_001194135.2 Octopus bimaculoides | reverse complement strand
TATATATATATATATATATTGGTTTAATGGACGAGATTTCATTTATTTTCACCACTAAAATCAACATACATTCACGTAAATACACGGATACTCACCAAAGCAAACACCTTTGCAGATACGCACTCATACATATGCATAAATTAATGAAAGAAAATATGCTTAATAAGATTTTAATTTAGGTCTAACTCTCTTGCACTCTATCTCTCTCTCTCTGTTTGTCTTTCTCTCTCTCTCTTTCTATTTCTTTCACTTTCGCTTTCACTTTCTCTCTTTCTCTGCAACAAAACTATATTTATGAGAAGACGAAGAGAGAGAAAAAGAAAAAAGAAATCGGTGAAGAATTGTATGACATCTCAGAAGATATCAGCATCCTTTTACCTTTAGTGTTTTCTTTTTTTTTTTCTTCTTTTGAACACTCTAAACTAAACACAATTCAGGCTCAAAATATGGAAACATTTGATGAAAATAAATACAAAATACGAGTAGTAAGCAAAAAAAAATGGAAAAACAAAAATGAAATAACAACAAAACAAAACAAAGAAAAATCATAGTTAATAGCAACATCATTATTAGGAGCCACAGTAGCACCCTAGCACAGTAGCAGCAACAAGAAGAAGAATAGTAGCAGCAACAGTAGTAGCAGCAACAACAGCAGCAGCAACAATAACAACAACAACACAAGTAGCAGCAGCAGCAGCACTGGAAGCAACAACGCTGTACAATATCGCCAACAATACAATTCAAAATCATAACAATATATATGATGTTGATGATGATGATGATGATGATGATGATGATGATGATGATGATGATGATGGTGGTGGTGATGACGAAGATGATGACGGTGATGACATTGACGACGACAATGATGATGATGATGATGATAAGAGCAGCAACAAAAACAATGAATTAAAATAAGAAGTCAGAAAAATATATAAATAACTACACAAAAAGAAACCTCAACAAAAAGAAAACAATCAATTTTAATAACATAAAAAATAAAATAATAATGAGAACAATAATATTAAAAACAACAACAACAACGATGATGACGACAACAACAATGACGACGACGACTGCGACGACGATGATGATGATGGTGATGATGACGATGATGATGATGACGGTGATGATAATTTCCTACCCCTTTGCTATAAAGAACACACCAAAACAAAACAGCTGTAAAAAAAAAAAAAAAAGAAAATCAATGTAGCCTCCAATTTATTGATATTTCAAAGAAATTTTAAGGAGTTAAGAGCTTTTACAATGTTTAATAAAGAAGCACGACTCAACGAAGGAGCACACGGCAACACATAACCCAGATTCCTCGTTTTCTATGATATTGCACTACAATTGACCAATGCTTAGAGGACTTAGTAGCACCAAGAAGCAATAAATAAATGAATAAATAAGCAAAAAAGTGTGTATCTGCTCTGTGATTCTATACCTAAATAGCAATTGGATTTTAGTGTTAATCTATATTCATAGTTATTTTTAGATTGATATCTGCTTCCCATTAGGGATAAGAAAAAACGAAAAAAGGGATTTCATTAGTGATACAAAGATAGGTACATGTATATGTTTACAGATGGATGGAAGGATGGATGGATGGATGGATAAAGAGAGAGAAAGAGAGAGAGAGACAAGGAGAGAGAAATTGACAAATAGGTGTATATATATATATATATGTGTGTGTGTGTGTATTCATATATATGTATGTATATATATGTATATATATATATAGGTAGAGAGAGAGAGAGAAAGAAAGAGAGGAATAGATGATTGACAGGTAGATGTAGAGAAGGAGGAATACATAAAATGTTTGGTAGACAGAGAGAGAGAGAGACAATCAGACAGATGGACGGACAGATATATAT
>NC_068994.1:41807731-41809403 GCF_001194135.2 Octopus bimaculoides | reverse complement strand
TATATATATAAAGCATAATATATATGTATATAGTTCTTTAATATTTAAGTTGGTTTTAGACATCACAACCAAGAGCACACTAACAGCGTCTCTTCTCTGTCTTTTTCTCTTACCACGTCTTTCTCTTTCTATACACATGTGTGAGTATGCACATGCATGCATGTATGTGTGTGTGTGTGTGTGTGTGTGTATGCTTGTATTTCTGTACATATGTGTTTATAAGAGACCGTGTGAAAGAAATAGCTGTAAAAGGAAAGTGAAAGTAGAGAGCAAAAGGTAAAATGTAAAGAAAGAAAGTGAATCAAAGAGAAATTAGTTTGTGTGTGTGTGAGTGAGTAAGTGAGTGAGTGTGTGAGTGAGTGAGTGAGTGAGTGAGTGAGTGAATGTGTGAGTGGGCATGTGTCTGTGTGTACGTTGTGTCTTAATTGTGACTGGCACACAACCACACAGGACGAAAACCTATAATACATTAATCATTAGTGGAATTGAGGGCAAGAATCTCAGATTCTATCTTCTGTTAAACTGTATCAACCAATAGATGCCCTAAGTTCAATATTATCTATACACTCGCATCTCCACATACCTGCACATGCATCTATACGTTTGATTATATAATCCTCTGCTTCAATACTTTTGTTTGTATTTTTTTCTCCCCTCCAACCACTCCCCTTCATATATACTGTTTCTGAAATATAAATAAAAACACTGAGATAGACAAAAATTTTTTTCCATCTGGACTCAAATGCAATAATGTAATGTGCTTATAAATGGTAGCATGTGTTTCGTGTGTGAGTATAGATCTGTAAACATATATGTGTGTATGTATGTATGTATGTATATATACATGCATATATATAAATATATATATACACATGCACACACACACACACACACACACACGTATATATATATATATATATATATATATATATATATATATATATATATATATGTATGTATATGTATATATGTATATGTATATATGTGTATATATATATGTATACATATATATATACATACATGTGTATGTATATATAGATATAAGTGAAAATACACACATAGACACACACATCCATATATATGTATATTCTTTTAGTCTTTTATTAGTTTCGGTCAATTTACTGTGGCCACGCTGGGGCACCACTTTGAAGGATTTTAGTCAAACAAATTGGACCCTGGACTTACTTTTTAAGCCTAGTACTTAGTGTATTCGTCTCTTTTGCCAAATCGCTAAGTTACAGGGATGTAAACACACCAACACCAGATGTGAAGCCATGATAGCTTGAGGATATAACAAAAGGCACCTGCTCAAGGTGCCACACTGTGGGACTGAACCCGGAACCAAAACCATATGGTTGGGAAGCAAGCTTCTTACTACACAGCTATGCCTGTTGCACATATATATATATATATATATATATCATCATCATCATCATCATCATCGTTTAATGTCCGCTTTCCATGCTAGCATGGGTTGGACGATTTGACTGAGGACTGGTGAAACCGGATGGCAACACCAGGCTCCAATCTAATTTGGCAGAGTTTCTACAGCTGGATGCCCTTCCTAACATATTTATATATATATACATACATATATATATAAATAAATATATATATATATATATGTATAAATATATACATATATATGTGTAAATATATATATATATATATA
>NC_068994.1:41806288-41806478 GCF_001194135.2 Octopus bimaculoides | reverse complement strand
TATACATTTACACACACACACACAAATTTCACTTAGGCATTGCAATACTGATAACCTGGTGCAGAACTAAATACATGTGTGCTTCTGAATAAAGCATTAGTCGAGCATAGAGCAGTAATAAGAAAAGAGACGACAAAGGAGAAAACGATTATCATATGTACTTCAGTAGCTTCAAGCAGTTTCTGCTAGA